>NC_056746.1:310794690-310947341 GCF_019279795.1 Protopterus annectens | reverse complement strand
ATACCTTTTCATAAATTTGACTCTGTTTGTACATTAACGTCATTAGTACTCACTAATAATTACTTTTATTTTACTGATAAGATTTTTCATCAGACTAAAGGAGTTGCTGTGGCAGCCAAATTAGCCCCAGCTTTTCCTAATTTGCTATTGGTGTGGTGGGAAATTAACACTTTGACATCTTTGCCTGGCTTCAGTCAAGTATATTTATACAGGAGGTATAGTGATGATTTGTTTTTTTATCTGGAAGGGAGGTAAATCGCATCTCTATTTTTTTTTATTTTTGACTGCACTGAGAAATATACTCAGTAAAAAAATATATATATATATATATATATATTTATATGTGTGTATATATATATATATATATATATATATATATATATATATATATATATATATATATATATTTTGTTTGTTTTGTTTAATGCCATTCTTAACAATTGATGAGTTTTATATTGTTTCTATATTGCCCTCTATCAATGTTTTTATAATACATGTATGTAACAATTTGTTGTTTTTTTATAATGGCTCTGTCTTAACCTAGACTAACTCTGTATGATTCCTGGAGCTTTTCGTACCTGGCCTCTACTTTAAATAGAGATGTATCCAGTTAGACTAGCCCGATCAACAAATGTAAAATAAAAAAAATAAAATAAATAAAAAATAAAATCTCTTGAACTTCTTTAATGATTTAAATCATAGCATTTTGTTTCTTAAGTTCAACATTTCAGCCTGTGGCAATTCTGTCATTTTCTTAGATGTGCAAGTATCTATTAATATTAACCAATTGTTATGGATGTCTTCTATTTACAGAAAAGTACTTTCAGGTACAATTATTTACATTGCTCCAGTATGCATCCTATGTTCGTAAAGAAAAATATGGCTAGGGCCCAATATATTAGACTGTCCAGAATCATTTCTGATGATTCTGTTTTTGTACAAGTCTGTCACTTATTCACCACCTTCTTAGTAGAAAGGGGTTATCCTATTGATGTTTTACTGTCTATTTTCAATGAAATGAATATTATGAGACATACTAGATTTCCACCTATTATTTTAAAATGCCTTACACCTAAGAGTAAAAATATTTCTAGTTGCTCAGTCAATAACACTACGCTTAATCTTTATTCTCCACCACTTGGTTTTAATGAGCACACTAAGACACTCACTAAAGAGATAACGGCTAGATTTACGTCTTTTCCTATTTGTAGAGATGCTTCTGCTATTAAAAGTGTGTTTAACAATTGGGATATCCTTACCTCTAGCCAGGAGATTAACCTAAAATTGGGAGTTTGTCCTATTTTTACACATGAGAAAGTTAAGTCTCTACGTTTACTGTTTGAGAATAGAGATACTCCTTTTGTATTGGTGATCCTTTGAAGGCGAAAGGCCGAGGTACCAGATCGAAAATAAAGAACTTGGTGGAATTGGACTGTGTGGTTTGTAGCTGAATACTCCTTTTGTATTGTCTCCTCTTATACAATCTAGGACAGGTATGTTTTTCTGTGGGAAATGTATTGCATGTATATGAATCTTTACAGGTGATTCGTACTTGTTTCATCATTTTTCAGTTCATTTCCAGCATTATTATGACTGCAATTCTATTTTTGTTGTATATGCTGCTGTATGCTCAACTTGTTCTTCATTTTATATTGGTAAGACTATTCGAAACTTTCCACCAGAATTAGAGCATACTGGTGCTTTTAGAAATACTGATCTCAGTAATGCATTAACCAAACATAGTCTTACCTGTAATGCTTTCTCACAGTTTAAATTCTTTGTTTTAGATCAGGTTCCTGTATTCTTTGGAGGCAAAAATACTCTTTTAGAGGTTAAAGAATTAAAATGGCAGCTTTTTTTTAAATGCAGAAGCCCCCCCCCCCCCCACCGGATGAATGAGAACTTGAATATTAGATGTGCCTTGAAATGGTGTTTATAATTCCTTTTCTTATATGACTTCTCTGTATTGTTCCATATTCATGAGTCCTACTGCATATTCTTTTCATACTGTACTGTAATATTTATGCAGAATTGTATTTACTGTACATGAGTCTTACTGCATATTCATTTGGTACTGTACTGTAATATTTATTATACAGAATTTTATTTACTGTACTGTACATTGGTTGATCATTTTATGATGTCACTTTTAAAACACTGTTAGCTATATATACTGACATTTTGAATGGAGTCATATTTCTGATTAAGTCCAGCATATTAAACTGGATAAAAGCGCTTAATATTGGCTCTCTGACTGCATTTTTACTTTTGTTTTCTTAAAAAGTGCTGTATTTATACAGTGTATAAGTTGTTTGTATATTTACTCTACTCTTCGTTATTCTTCAGAGTTTTCTTAGTATTGCGATGTATTTCTTAAGTTATGCCTATGGAGTCGCTAGGAGAGCTTGGCTCTAGTAGCCAGTTAAATATTGAATTTTCACCTCTATCCATTCCACCAAATTTTTTTGCATCTATGTACACAGATGCACACGAGGAACAATCCTATGAAAGATATTCTACTTCCACATCGACTATTACTACGAACTCTTCAACAGATCGACTGGCCAGCTCTAATATTAGTCCTACAATGCTGAACTACACTAATACAGAGTTACAACTACAATATTTACTAAACGGCAATGTTTCTAATGGTGTTTCTAACTGTGTCACTAATATGGACAGTTTGCTGATTACTACTGCATCTATTGGGTTGCTTGTTACCACTACAATGAATGGATTGCCGTGTATATCTAAAACTACCACTATTGGACTGCCTGTTACCAATTCAACTTTTACATTACCAGTTTCTACTAAATCTATTGAATTGCCTACTGCAGTTAACTCGATCGGATTTCAAGCTGCAGCTAACATGAATGGATTACATGCTGCAGCTTTGTTACAAGTATTGCCTATTGTTAAGGATACAAATGGATCTTTTCAATTCTAATATTAGGAAAAGTCTTAATTTAATTACTACTGTGGCTTCTGTTAATGTCTCCAAAGCTCCCGCACTACAGCAAAACTTGACCGCATTGCCTCAATTCACTTCAACTGTTTCTAATGGACTGTTAGTCCCACCCACTCTGTCTACTGCTGATTCAATACTATGAGTACAGGCTTTTAATTCACAATGAAGCAGTGACAGTTTTCAAGGTATTAGGGCTTGTTTTACACATTCAAACATAAATCATTCTACTAGTGTTTCTGATAACATCACAAATTATTCTACCAATATTTCTAATAATCATGCACAGTATACTCCCTTCGGGGGTTCCTCATCTGAATCTGGACAGTTTGAAGCTTACAGCTTGGCTGCTCCAGTTCCCGTGATTGCTAGGACTCCTGGATTATCCTCCTCTGTTAGGTCTATTTTGGTGGCTGCTCATAAGTTTTTGACCAGGAAGGTTTATCACAGCAAGTGGAAACTTTTTTCCCTTTGGGCCTGTCAAAGGATTTTAGGCCCCTTCACAACTCCTATTTTTGCCATTCTTGATTTTCTAGCTTTCATTTTTCAACACAGAGGTAGTTTTTCTACCGTCAGTGTTCAGTTGTCTGCCATTTCTCATTTTCATGTGGGTGAGAATTTTGCCTCTCTAGCCTCCCCCAGACTGTGTAAAGCCTTTATTAAAAGCACCTTTTTGTTACGCCCCCATGGGAACTTACTATGGTTCTTCAAGCTTTGGTCGCTCCGCCTTTCAAACCTGCTGCAACAGCAGATATGAATTATTTATCTTGGAAAACAGCTTTTCTGGTGGCTGTTACCTCTGCCACAGGGTTTCAGAACTTCAGGCCTTGTCTATCAAAGTTCCTTATATGATTTTTCACAAAGATAGGGTTTCCCTTCGGGACCAATCCAACCTTTCTTCTTAAGGTGGCATCATCAGTCAATGTCAATCAAACCATCAGTTTGCCTGTGTTCTTTCCTAATTTTGCTAACAAGCTGGAATACAAACTCCACCTGCTGGATGTTAGTAGGCAGTTACGATTCTATTTACACAGGACAAAAAATTTCCGTAAATCTGATCAATTGTTAGGTTCCACAAAAAAGGTTTATAGAAGGATACAATCTCCAAGGTCACTAGTGCTAGATGGATTTCTTCATGCATCCTTCAAGTCTTTAAGGATAGAGGCATGTCTCTTCCAGGTCAGGTGAGAGTTCATTCCACTAGATTGATGGCTACGTCTGCAACTGTTTGGTCTAGAGTTTCTTTGGATGTTATTTGTTCTGCAGCTACTTGGTCCTCATCTTATACATTTATTTCTCATTACAACTTGGATTTGACTTCCAGAAGGAGAGCATCCTTTTGTTCCACGGTGCTCCAGAATATTCTTCCATGAGGGCCTCCCAGGAGTTTAGTAGCTGGGGACTCTGTCCCATAGGTTGAAGACCAAACGAAGTAAACTACTTCAGGTAAAGAAGTTATGTACTCACCATAACATTCCATCGGAGTAGTTCTACTTCATTTGTCTTCAACCGTCCCTTCTTCCTTCCCCCGGACCTTGGCATATGAGCAGCCTATTGGCTGGAGTTACAGTCACCAGACTATTTTTTCAGGTCGGGTTATCAGTATAAGGTTCAGCAAACCCAATCTGGGAGTTGGAAGGTAGTGGAGGTGTATTATGGGTAAAGGGAGGAGCCTGGAGCTCAGAGCAGATGACAGTAAAGTTGCCAGCTCGGATCCGATAGATCCGGTATCCCACAGGTTGAAGACAAATGAAGTAGAACTACTCAGATGGAATGTTATGGTGAGTACATAACTTCTTTTTTTCTTCTTATGAAGCCATTCTTTTGTTGATTTGGATGTATGCTTGGGGACATTGTTGTGTTGAAAGGTGAAATTCCTCCTCATCTTCAGCTTTCTAGCAGATGCTTGAAGGTTTTTGGGCCAAAAGTGACTGGTATTTGGAACTGTTCGTAATTCCCTCCACCTTGACTAAAGTCCCAGTTCCAGCTGAAGAAAAGCAACCCCCAAAGCATGATACTGCCAACCACCATGCTTCACCATGAGGATGGTGTTCTTTTGGTGATGCGAAGTGTGTTGTTTTTGTGCCAAACTTGCCTTCTGGAATTGTGGCCAAAAGGTTCAACCTTGGTCTCATCAGACCATAACACATTTTTCCACATGCTTTTTAGAAACTTGATGTATTGTTTTGCACATTTTAGCCAGGCCTGGATGTTTTTGTGTGTAAGAAACCCCATAGTCCAGATATATGGAGAATACGGGAGATTGTTGTCACATGTAGTGCACAACCAATACTTGCCAGAAATTCCTTCCTCTCCTTCAGTGTTGCTGGTAGGTCTCTTGGCAGCCTCCCTGACCAGTTTTTGTTTTGTCTTTTCATCAATTTTGAAGGGACGTCCAGTTCTTTGCAACGTCTCTGTTGTCCCATATTTTCTCCATTTTTTGCTGACTGTCTTCACCGTGGTCCATGGTATATCCAATGCTGTGGATATTTTTTGTACCTTTCTCCTGACTGATACCTATCAGCAATGAGTTCCCTTTGATGCTCTGTAAGCTCTCTGCGAACCATGGCTTTTGTTGTAGCAGGCAACTGAGCAAATGTCAGGAAAATCCTACTAGGACAGCTGAAGTTTATTTGGGGTTAATCAGTCTCTCTCTAATTGATGGCAGGTGTGTACCCAAGAAGACTAAATGTTGTAATTAGTCAAAAGTTGCTTCAATAAAGTATTAGTTTAAGGGTGTGCACACTTGCGCAACCAGCTTATTGTATGTTTTTTTTTTTTTTATGTCCCCCCCCCCCCCCAACAGATTTCTTTGTTTTTCAATTGAATTTTACAGGTTATAGTCTCATTAAAGGTAGGAAAAGTTTTGAAATGATTTGTTGTGATCTCATTTTTTATATTACAAAAACCTGGCATTTTAACAGGGGTGTGTACACTTTTTATATCCAGTGTGTGTGTGTGTATACGTGTATGTATATATATATATATATATATATATATATATATATATATATATATATATATATATATATAATTTGCACATATATTACACACGCACACATACACGCATGTATAAACTATATAGAGATGTAGCAAAAGTGTTCATCCTAGTGCAAACTGGATCTGAGGATTAGGGTGAGGAGTGGGGGTTTCTGGCTAAGAGAGTCTAATTCAAGTGAGTAGAGGACTTTGGAATTGGCCATTGTTGAATCCATAGTCCTGCAGGTTGAACCAGATGAAGACAGACAGCACAGGTCTAACTTTACAGTAAGGACATAGTTTTCATTTTTATGAAAGACAGGGCAAAATATATGACAAAATTAGGGAGAGTTGAAGAGGTATGTTTAGTATTGCTTGGCAGAGTTTTCCAAGGCTGGAACTGGAAATCCATCCTGCAGTGCACAGTGCCTGGGTGTTCCCTTCCTCTCTGTTCTTTCCCTTCTGTAAAAGAAGGGAGCAGTAGTGGATGGCTACAGTCTTCACATTTTTCAAACAGCAGTAGGTTTTTGAGGGAAGTTTTCTTGCCACAGGTGTTTTCAGATGTTACTGTAAGTTCTCATTTTGTTTTGAATTAGCTTAGATATGTTGCTTTTCCCTTTTTAGACAATGTTTGGTAATCTGTGGAATTTTCTGTTTTGGGATTTCTTTGGTCTGCTACATTTATGACACCCTGTCTTGCCAAGTGTGCCTCTGCAACAAGGTTTCTTTTGCTGTTAGGCACACCTGGCAACTTTTTTATTTGTTTAGTTAGATAACAGCATACAGTGGTAGAAAATACACACAGAATTCAGTGATGCTACCACTGTTGGAATGCCCTGGAAAATTATCTTCTCTTGAGGCTTGATACCTAAAGAGGAGTGTCCTTCCACTCCTAGTTGCCATGGTATCCTTTTTGAAAAGTACTGCAAAGTTATCTCTTAAAGAAGTTTGAACCTGAGAAGAATGCCCTTCCACATCTAATTTTCATGGTGTCTCCATTCAGCCCCTCCTCCATGAGACAAAAAACAAGATATATAAAGCAACTCTCAAAAAGAAATTAGGAAAACAGTACTAATTTAAAATTGATTAGGCATATTGAGATGAGCAAGTTCTCATCTTGTAAATGAAGCCAGTACTGTAGTAGAGTGCTCTGCTGGCTCCGTCTTTGCTGACTTTCTGTCCTGCTCCAATTACTCTTGCTCAGGTGATTTTTGCCGTGCTATTGAGGTGGATACCCATTACTTTAATAGTTGACTTTGACCAGCTTGTTATGCCAATCAGGATACTAGAAACAAAAGATGCCTTCAAGTGTTCTAATGCTGTCTTGTGTAATTACACCAGCACTGTATGCATCTGACACCTGCTTACTCCTTTCTTTTACCCTAAATGACAGCCGTTCTGGCATTAGAGATATCCAGTATCAGTCCTTCTGACAATGAAGGTACCCGAGTGTCAGTCTGTATGGTGCTAGCACATAAAAGTGTAAATATCACAAATGCCTTTATTGATGCAGCTTGCCAGGTCTTCATTCTTCATTGTACTACATCAGAACACAGCCGTACCAAACTCAGCATTTCCAAGGAGGTCCCAAGTAAGCTATTTTAAGTAACCTATCCCAAGTGATGCTGCCCCTTAGTTGTTGAGAATCCTCTAAATCAGTCCACCCTCTTGACTTCTTGAACTCTGTCTGGTATGAACTCTGTCTAGTATGTTTAACACCACTCCCCAATTAGGTCTTTGCTAGTCTTTATACACACAACTATGGAAGAGACTAAAGAGGGTGGAGAAGAAGATACTGAAGCCAAGGGAGACTCGCTGTTCAGTCTAAGATTCCAATTCTGTGGGTTTTGTATAAGCCTAAAAAGTCTACAGCCAAATGCCTTGCACCTACAGCCCCTTCCCAAAATGGGCCCCATATCTTAGAAACATGGTGGTGGTGGTGGAGGTGGACATTGCCACTTTTTCATCCTCTCATGAAGATGCTAGGTTTTCTCAAATTCTCTGTCTAATGCAGTAGAAGGGGAAGTGGCCTTTTGAGAGCATTTATTCATCTCATTCATTCCAGATAAGGTTGCAGAGTCTGCAGAGAACTGGTGGACCTGGTGTCTCCAGTATCAGGTAAGGGTGACTGGATTTTTCTTTTCCTTCATGGGGTGCAATATGTGGTGGCACTTCTAAATTTGACATGATCATTTTGGAAGTAGCACTCGAGGAAGCTTTTTTTTCATTCACCTGTGGTCCGCCTCTTCAGGAATGGCACTTGAGGTTGCTGGACTTTCTTTTAAAAAACAAATGTATTTATAGTCTCCACTGTATCATTGAGGGTATTGATGTGCTTCCAAAGGGGTATCAAAGATGAATTACACTATTACTATAGAGAGAATATTTGAAGGTCCCTAGAGAGACTGTCAAAGCACAGGTCTTACTTCTGTTAGCAGCTTTGTTGGAGGCATAGCTCACGGTGCCATTAACAAGGCTCCAGGACTGACAGGGTCAGATGCATCTTATAGGCACCCCGGCACCTTTGCCAAGGGCACAGATATGCCCTTTGTTGGTGGCTAATTCAAAGGTCATCCCATTTGACTACAGTTGCGAAATTTTGCATCCTGTACTGCACCCTTAGGATGCAGTGTAGTAATTGAAAACCTTGGTTGTCTCGAAACTCAAAGCCAGTGCTGCAAGATTGTGAGGTCTTGAAGCTCTCCAGCTTCCTGGGGCACAATAGGGAAGTTGGGACAGAAGTCTGGGTCTTGGATGCTTCTGGAGATACTGCGGACAGTACCACTGCTTGGAGCAGCCTTAACTCATGGCTTGGCCATCATCAGAAGGAGAGAGATGTAAAGAGGTGCTACCTTCATGCCTCTTAGTTGTTCACCATCACAAAGGTGGTACAGACTAAGGGAGACAGTCATTTATCACTTTATTTCCTACTTTCCCTTTTCCAGCTCCAGCAGCACTTGTAACTGATGCCCGTACTAAGCAGAAGGTTCTGGCAAGGAGGGAGGGCAGGTGCTCAGCCTTTATTTATTTTTAAGTGTAAGAAAATGGTATTGGACCAGTGGGACTCCTGTGTGATTTCCAGCTTCTTTTTTGATGCCAAAGTAGTCCTGGAAGTTTAGTCCAGTGTTGGACTTAAGTGGCGTAAATATTTTCTCTCTAAATCCTTTTGCATGGTCACACTATGATCACTTTTCCCCTGCTTATCTGGAAACTGGATGTGCTGGTTAGATCTTCAGGGTGCTTATCTACACACACAAATCAAAAAGATTTCTTCACTTTTGTTTAGAAGCCATTCACTACCATTTGTAAATGCTTTTGTTTATTCTTTTCCCATATTAACAGCTCCATATCCAGTTATGGGGATGCAAGTCTTCCCCAACCTGCATAACTGGCTTCTAGTGGCTGCTTTCTGAGATGGTCACTTCAGTAGTAGTAGTACCTTGTGCAAACTTTCCACTCCTTAGGTATCTCAGTGAATTTTTAGAAGTCATGGCTAACCCCAGTACAGCTTCTGTAGTTTGTAAGCTGCACTTTGGTATGAAAGGGTTGTTGTAAAAGGAAAAAACTTCAAAGACTAATGCACGTTAGGTTCAAGCAAGGCACCCTTTATTACTTGCAGCAAGGAGACAAAGCATGTAGGTACAGGATTTGTCTAGCTCTTTGGTGATCAGTATGTTATTCTTATACAGTTCTCTTCATGTCACACAGAAAATGTTACTATTCTATTGCTGACGTAGTTAGACACAGCTTTCTGTATGTTCTACAGAAAATGTTACTAGACTTACTGCTGACTAGGTTAGATTATTTGCTAGCTTACAAAACATTTTGAGAAAAACAAACTGGCCTTGGGCTTATTTTAGCCCACCTTAACTTTTCAATTCTTCAATTGTGCAGTTCTATTGCATGTTACATTTTGTCTACATTCAAGGTACATTTCTAACTTTGGTACAAGTAATGCTGACTGGTTTATACTTTCAAGCATCTGTTGTTTTCTTTATCAAAGCTTCTAGCAGCTGCATACTTTCTCATGGCATTAGCAGAAATGAATATATCTAAGTTTCATGACATTAGCAAAAATGAAATGTCTCTTAAGTTTCAAATAGCTGTGTAGATTCATGCAGTGTGAACAGAATAAATGTATTAACCCTTTTAAACCTCAAATGCACTAAGCATGCATATTACTATTATATATTTTTCTAACATTTGTCAAGCTTCACCTCTTGAAAAGTTTCTTGATTTATTGTCTAGGACAGAGACTCTACCTAGTTCAAGGAGAGACAGTGCATGAGCAGTGTATCTGACTTTTGGGTCTCAAAGTAGCAGCTATTTACATCATCCCTCATGTGGTTTTGTGACTTTTCCAAAGGAACTTGCGAATGCATGGATGCAAGAAGTCGACTGTGTGGAAGCTGTTGTCATACTGTAGTGGTTAAATAAAAAAAACAGCTACAGTGACAGATACTCCCTTTCAGTTTCTAATCACAAAGGTATTCGTAGACCTCATCCTACCAAGCAGTTTAAGTTTAAAAAAAAATGGGTAGTTAAGCAACACTTTGTAAAGATAGGAAAGCTTAGCTGAACTGTATATTTATATTTAATGGTACAGACCAGACTCAGTAGTTTAGTCTTTTACACCAGGTTGCTTTGACTTTCAGATAGTTGGGGCACCCATTTCAAATGTCTAGTTTACCCCTTTGAGCACACAACTTTTGGAGCATTTTAGTTTGATTCGCTACATAGGTTCATAGGTTCATACTAGGCTATCTGCCCTAGGGCATTTATAAGCCTAGCCAGAGTTGTGTGGCTTTCACCACCCCTTAGGTTGAAGAATGCTATACCCATTAGTTTGCCGTGCCTCTGTCCAGCAGTGATACAGAGATGATCCCCGGGGTAAACCTACGATCTCCCATCCACTGGTCAAGATTCCTCTTGAACAGAGCCAGCGAGGTGCTCTGTCTCACATGGACCGGGATTCTGTTCTACAGCATAGGGAGTCTCTGGGTGATGAATCTGTCCCTCCAGCATGTCCTATTTATATCCGTGTTGAGGTTTAAGTCTCTTGCCCTTGTGGCTCTGGTGGATTTGGATTTTTTGAGGTGAAGCATGTCCATTAATTCTGGGTTGGACATGGCCTTGTATGTCAGGCACAGGTCACCTCTGAGCAGACTGTATGTGACTGAATAGAGCTGGAGTTTCTTCAGTCGGGCAGCATATGGCATATTTTTGAGCCCCTTTATCCTTTTGGTGAGGAACTTTTGGGGTCTTTCCAATTGCTGCAGGTGTCGGGTAAGATACATTCCGAATGGGGCATTGTACTCAATCATTGGTCTGATAAGTGAAGAGTACAGGGGAACAATGACCTCCCTTGATCTGGATGTGAATCCCTTCATAATCAGGTGGGCAATGTAGAAGGTCCTCCTAACCACTTTGGCAATGTGAGTGTCAAAAGAAAGGTTACTGTCAACTTGGGTCCCCAGGTCCCTGATAACCTCTTCTGTGCTTAATGGATTGCCACCTATGTGGTAACTTGGGGTTACCTTGTTTTTACCAAAGGGTATGACTATACATTTTTTGGTGTTTAGCTTAAGGCCATGGCTCTGGCACCAGTTATCCGTTTCTACGAGACCTCTCTGAAGGATATCTGTGTCCGATGGATTTTCAACTATGGCGCCCAGTTTGCAGTCATCTGCAAACTTTGTCAGCCACAATCCTCCTATGTTTGCCTGCACTTCTGAAAAGTAGATGCTGAACAAGAGGGGGCCCAGGACTGAGCCCTGTGGGACACCGCTTGTGACCGGCTTGGAGTCTGACATGGCACCAGCAACTCTAACCCTGTGGGTTCTGTCCTTGAGCCAGTTTGCAACCCATCTTGTGACATATGGGTTTACATTTAAGCTGGTGAGCTTTTCTATGATACCCGAGTGGGATATTGTGTCGAAAGCTTTTGCAAGGTCAAGGTAGGCTGTGTGAACTGCCTTACCCTCATCAATGGCCTCGGTGACGGTTTCAAAAAAGTCGACAAAGTTCAAGAGGCATGATCTGCCCTTGACAAAGCCGAATTGGGTAGGATCCAATGTCTGTAAGTCCCCTATGTCTTTATTTATGAGTTCCATTATGATCCTCTCCATAGCTTTGCAGACCAGGCTTGTTAAGCTTATGGGGCGGTAATTACCAGGGTCCGTAGAAGCACCGCCTTTGTGGAGTGGGACCACAGTTGCCGTACGCCACTCTTTGGGTACGTATCCTGTGGTAAGGCTAAGATTAAACAGCAGCCTTATGTGTGTGTTTAGTTCCTCATTGAGTTCGTGTAGCACACAGCCGGGGACACCATCCGGTCCCATTGATGCTGTGTTTTAGCTTTAGAGAGAGCAGCTCTCACCTGGGCATTTGAGATGATTGGGAGGCTACACTCTGCTGGGATAGATATTTCTCCTTTTGGGGGGGAGGGAGGGGAGAAATTTGCACTGAACCTGTCTGCCAGTATGTTTGCAATGTCTGTGGGTTCAGTGATTTTTGTATCATTTTGGACTAATTCTGAGCATATCTGGGAGTTTCCACCCAGATTTCTAACATAGCTAAAGAAGGCCTTATGATTGTCTTTTGAGTCCTTGGCGATTTTTCTCTCAAAGTTGGCCTTGGATGATTTTATGAGTGATCGTAGTTTTTTACTAGTATTGATCAGAGATGTCTTCCCTTTTAGGGATTTTGCTCTATCTTGTAGTAGCTTTCTCCTCTTGTTGTAAAGTTTGTTTATGGCTGGGGTCCACCAGATCGGGCGCTTGCCTTTGGTGGAAAGGGTCTTGATTTTATTTGGGATTGCTTGATCCATGCAATCCTGGAGGTGCTCGTAGAAAACATTTGTAAGGGATTCAGCAGCGTGGGTTGTGGTTTCCAATGGCTCAGGGGCCTTGAAGGATACCACACCAGTCTTAAGAAGTCTGAAGTTGGCTTTTGAGAAGTTCTTCACTGTGGTCTTTTTTGTTGGGGGTGGGGGCGGGATGTGGATCTCCAGTGAGATTAGTTTATGGTCTGATCTCACCAATGAGGGATATACTTCCGGTGTGGAGCATGATATGAGGTTTTACCTCATATCATGAGTTCCAGCCCCAAAACCCGGACCGTACCACAAAAGGAGGGGGTGTATCCATATTCATCAAGGATACCCACACCTCCAGGCTGGTGGCAACTCACGAAGCATCAGAGACCATTCAGGTGCAATTAACCATAGGCAAAACTGCTCTACAGTTTGTAGCATGTTACAGGCCACCCTCTCAAACTCTAAAAAAGCTAATGAAAAAAATGAAAAGTTGCTCTTTGCAGGGAGCTTTGTTCCCCTACACTCCAATGTAGGAGACTGTCCCCCCACACCCTTGCTGTTTATATATGTGAACTGTGAGATCTTTGTACCTCAAAAGGAGAATTCTCTGAGATAACAGTGTTGGACTGTGTGTGTAACGGAATAAAATAGCTGTTTAGTGCTCAAATGTGATGAACATTTTGTGTGATCTTCCTTGCTTGTGCAGTGACCATTTTTGAATTGGTGGATAACTAACGGTAGGTCAGCACCTAATTGTGCCCAGGCTGAGGAATTACACTGGTTGGTACTGTTGGTGACATCATCCACGGTGAGCTTAGATTTTGTTCTTTATCCTAAGTCCCACTGCTACCCATCAGTTGGGATAGGTGGGAGTCCCATGTTACTGGGAGCTCTGCCCCCTCTATCCTTCTGTGTGTATATACACCAGCCTTGCCTCCTTCTTTCGGCTGCTCCTGTTAGGAGTCGCCACAGCAGGTCAACTGTTTCCATTACTTCCTATCCTCTGCATCTTGCTCTGTAACACCAACCACCTGCATGTCCTCTCTCTTAACACATCCATAAACCTTATCTTAGGCCTCCCTCTTCTCCTGTTACCTGGCAGCTTCATCCTTAGCATCTTTTTCCCAATATGCTCTGCATCCCTCCTCAGCACATGTCCAAACCAACGTAATCTTGCCTCTCTGGCTTTGTTTCCAAACCTTCCAACCTGGGCTAACCCTCTAATATACTTATTCCTAATCCTGTTCATCCTCGTCACACCCAGTGCAAATCTTAACATCTTCAACTCTGCTACGTCAAGCTCTGACTCCTGCCTTTTTGTCAATGCCACTGTCTCCAACCCATATAACATAGCTAGTCTCACTACCCTCTTGTAGACCTTCCCTTTCACTCTTACTGGTACTCGTCTGTCACATATCACTCCTGACACTCTTCTCCACCAACCCTATCCTGCCTGTACTCTCTTCTTCACCTCTCTTCCATACACCCCATTACTTTCAGCTGTTGATCCCAAGTATTTAAACTCATCCACTTTCGCCACCTCTACTCCCTGCATCCTCACCATTCCTCTATCCTCCCTCTCATTCACACACATATATTCTGTCTTAGTCCTTCTGACCTTCATTCCTCTTCTCTCTAGAGCATGTCTCCACCTTTCCAGGGTCTCCTACACCTGTTCCCTACTCTCACTACAGATCACAATGTCATCTGCAAATATCATAGTCCATGGGGACTCATGACTGATCTTATCTGTCAACCTGTCCATCACCATTGCAAATAAGAAAGGGCTCAGTGCTGATCCTTGATGTAATCCCACCTCCACCTTAAACGCATCTGTCACTTCCACCACAGACCTCACCGCTGTCACACTACCCTTGTACATATCCTGCACCACTCTTACATACTTCTCTGACAATCCAGACTTCCTCATACAGTACCACAACTTCTCTCTAGGCACCCTGTCATATGCTTTCTCCAAGTCCACAAAGACACAATGCAACTCCTTCTGACCTTCTCTGTACTTCTCCATCAACACTGTCAGAGCAAACATCGCATCTGTAGTGCTCTTTCCTGGCATGAAGCCATACTGCTGATCACGAATCATCACCTCCCTTCTTAACCTAGCTTCTACTACTCTTTCCCATAACTTCTTGCTGTGACTGATCAATGTAATCCCTCTGTAGTTACTGCAGCTCTGCACTTCACCCTTATTCTTAAAAATCGGCACCAAAACACTTTTTCTCTATTCCTCTAGCATCCTCTCACTTTCCAAGATTTCATTAAACAGTCTAGTTAAAAACTCCAGTGCCATTTCACCTAAACACCTCCATGCTTCCACAGGTATGTCATCTGGACCAAGAGCCTTTCCATTCTTCATCCTCTCTATAGCTATCCTTACTTCCTCCTTGCTAATACACACCAGCCTTGCTTTACAGCAGGGAAATGCACTGCTCTGTAAGTGCCTGTCCCTGCTCCTTTCTTCTTCCTTGCTGCATCACCCAGCTGTCAGTGAGAAGTCTATTGCAGCACAGTGGGGTGCCTCCCTCTCCCATGATAAACTGGTATTGGCTGCTGACTCCCACCTTCCCTGGCCTGCCATTCCAGAACCCAGGCCATTACTTAAACCAGGGTCAGTTTCCTGACTGAAATCACTGTTGCAGTTTTTCAAACACCATCCTTTTTATGTGAGATCTAGTCCTATTTCAGTTAGTATCCTTGTTTCGTAATCAGGGGAGCAGACTAATTAAAATAGTTAATCAACCACAGCCTAGACCAAAGGCACAAGTCATTCTACAAAGTAAAGCAAAATTTGACTTCAGAAATATTTTTCAGTAGTTAACTATTGCAATTTCTTAACTGCTTTTTTAATTTGACTGTTTCTTTTATCTCCATTCTAAGTTGTTTGCACTGCCGGCCACCATACACCATGTCATGTCATTATTGTAAGGAAGTGTACTAAGCAGCTGTACTCCAGTTTTTCTGTCTGTCACAGTACAGATCTCGCTCCTAACTTTCACTTTACACGTGTGCCTTCAGTGCATGTTGAAGCTTTGTTGTCTCTGTCACTTGTGAAAAGTGTATGCTGTTGGTGTATCATAAGCACTGGCCCTTTTTTTTTTTTTTTTTTACAGCCATGCGCAAATGAAGAAAGAAATTTGAGTCATACTTCAGCTGTATGAAAATGGCAGCAGTTTGTTAGCAGAGTGACCAAGTGAGATATACCTTGCACAATCCCAATGACCATCTGAGATATGTCTTGTACGTTCTGAGGACTGTGCCCAGAGAAAAGTGAGCGGGTTAGGAATTCTAAGACCAGGCATTAGCAATATCCTTCTCCTGGCAAGTCTAGCCAGTGGGTGGCCTCAGTTTCCTCACACAGCATTAGTTTGTCCTCAACTACTAAATAGATAATTTCATACCTGTAGTCAACCAGCGCTGAAATATTCATTAGACTTGCATCCCAAGCATTATTGCAGGATGGTTCTATCACCTTCCCTATAGTCAAGTGACTCAAACATTATACCCAGCTTGCTTCCAGTGATTGATCCTTTGATCTCTGTAAAACCTGCTTGTTCATTTTGTGGATTTCATTAAGATGCTTGGAACCAAGCACAGTTATGGTGAAATGAACCTAAAATCCATTATATACAAGCAACACTGCACAGCATACATATAACCATAAAAATTGCTATTCACAATAAAAATGATGGTCTTCAAGGAATCCCTTAAAACTAGCCAGTGTGCGGGTTGATTACTAGTTATCTGGATTTGTATGCATTCCAAGTTCTTAGCAAGGGACTTCACTGCATTCATTTTTTTTCTGAGAGGAGAGAAGCTGAAAGCCTTCTGCATAGCAATGATAGAGATTTCAGGATGTTTGTAAGTGGTATTATTCAATGGATAGTCACTTGTGATATGTCCTGAAATATAGGAAGCAAACCATTCAAAAGCAGCAACAGAAAAATTAGCTTAAGCAACTAATTCTGCATACCCATTTCTGGGAAGTGTTCTGTTAGGCAGAACTTCCGGGACCTATATGAGGACCTCCAAAATGTGAAAACAGGCTGTGAACATTGTGTAATAGAAGGACCTGTAAGGGGTGTAAATTATACTATTTGCAAGCCAGAACAGTTTTCTTCAGGGGGGGGGGGCAAAGCCCCTTTGCAGATTGAGGATGACCTTCAAGTGTCAGGAGTTCCTCCTTCCTAATCTGTTCTGGCTGTGTCATCAAGGAGAGAAAATCTGTTGGGCCAACAGCCGAGGTCTTTACTAGTGTCTTGAACTTCCCATGGGGGAAATCTTTTTTTTTTTTTTTTTTTTTTCCCAGAGTTTCTCTCAGTTTGGAAAGCCATCACAGTGGACTGCTGGTTTGTAGTTGTCATTATGTTTGGTCACATCTTAGAACTTTTAAGTCCTCTTGCAGAGACTACTAATACTCTATACACAAAGCAAAAGTGGCCTCTTAAAAGCCAGTAAGATACTGCAAACAGGGATACAACTTTCAGATGGTCTGCATAGTTTTTATGGTTTAGGTCCTTGATTTTTGTAGTGAGAAAGTACTATGATCATTTCAGTATTCTTTATCCATGTTGTTTCCAGGGTCACTTTTTCCAGGTGGCTCTCTGAATTTGTTATAGAAAAAGCAAAAGTTCTTTAAATGACAAACCCAAAACACATTTGAGATGGTGCAATAGCTTCTTCTCTGGAAATTTTCAGAGATGTTGCTATGGATGATGCCTCTGCTGCTGCAGCATGGACTTCACAGAGTACATTTGCAAGACCCTATAAACTGGATGTGATGTTAAGGTCCAGGTCTACCCTTGGGACTAATGCATATTCTACCAAATAAATTTAAGCTTGGGGTTCTGTCCTGTGGTTGAAGTGAATATGCTGGGCCACATAGGATAGGAAAATTATGCAGTTACCATAATAGTAGATACTCCACTTGAGTACATCCACCATTCTTCTCCCATTCCTTCATAATTTCTCAGTGAGAGACCAGCTGAATTTGGCCTTTGGTGTTTAAGTGGTGGTAAGATGCATTTGTACCCAACCACAACTTTAATCTGGAGAGTAGGGTAGGTGAAACAGACTTTCAGAGCCTGGGACAGTCCTACATGTGCTGACAACTATTGTTGTGGCTGGCAGGCCTTTGCTTTTAATTGAATGGATGTGAATAGTGAAGATATTTGATAGTGAAGATATTCACCAATAAAGATGCGAACAACTATACCACCGGTACCCTCCCCAACGACCTTAGTGACCACCTTGTCACTTACATTGTAAAGCACAAACTTTCTTCTACCAACCCACCCTTATATAAACTTATCAGAAATAGGAAAAAGTTCAACCCAGAACTATTCCTAGCAGAACTAAAATTCTGCAATTGGTCGACCCTAAATACTCTACCCCTAGCCGAGAGCGTGTCATACTTCAATGACACATTCCTAAACATTCTCGACTCCCATGCCCCAAATCGTCTAATTAGAACCATGGACCGCATAGCTCCCTGGCTAACAAGAGAAACCAAATCAAAAATTAAACTCCGTGACCAGGCTTGGAACAAATGGAGAGCTACCAAAACTCCCCTAGATCGTATTAAATTTCAACAGCTTAGAAACTCTACAAAATCTGACATTACTAGAGATAAAAAACAGTATTTCTGTCACCTCCAGGACAAACATCAGACTAACCCAAAAAAGTTCTGGGCTGGATTTAATAACCTCCTCCATCCTGGTAAATCTTCTACCCCAACACCCGAGAAACTCACTAGTAAAGATCCAGAAGAAGTAGCCAATACCTTTAACATTTTTTTTACAGAGACCATCCAGTCCCTAGCCAATCATCTACCTACTTCCTCCCCATCCTTAACTCTTCCTAACGACTCACCTCCTCTCTCCTTTAACCTACAAACAGTATCTACCTCCTATATTCGTACCCTATTAAAAAAACTGAAACAGTCCACCCTTGCGGCTGATCGTCTCCCAGCGGAATACCTACAATTAGCATCTGATGTCATTGCCTATCCCATATCAATATTGATTAACAGATCCATAACTGAGGCTACCATCCCCCCATTTGGAAAATTTCGTACATCATTCCACTTCATAAGGGAGGCTCCTCCACGGAAACATCTAACTATAGGCCTATCGCAATACTGTCTCCAATAGCTAAAATTATGGAACGGTGTATTCACAAACAACTCCTACACTACCTCACCATCAATAATCTTCTGTCTATTACCCAGCATGGTTTTCGCCCCCATCACAGTACTACCACTGCCCTCCTCTCCTTTGTCGACTCAGTAAATAGCATCCGCAACAAAAAACTTATATCCTCTGCTCTCTTTCTTGACCTATCGAAAGCTTTCGACATGGTTAACCACCAGCTATTACTCCACACCCTGCAAACCCTTCATCTTGACAACTTGGCACTCAGCTGGTTTAAGGACTACCTTTCTGGCCGGCAACAAGCAGTCCAATGGCAAAATAGTCTATTTCAACTGCTCTCTAACAACATTGGTGTCCCACAGGGCTCCATACTTGGTCCCCTTCTTTTCTCTGTTTTTATAAATGATCTTCACACAGTCATCCCCAGAGCCACCTGCATTCAATATGCAGATGACTCTACCCTGATCTGCTCTGATCTTTCTCTCCAGAAACTCCAAGCAGCCACCCAACAATGTTTTGCCAAAGTTGAAAAATGGTTCTCTGACCTGAAGCTCATACTAAACCCAACTAAAACCAAGTTACTTCTATTTTTCCCCTCGTCTACCACTCCCTTAGCACAAGAACCCCAACCTGCTAATCCTAGGACCTTTTTTGTGGAATCCTTTAATGGCACCATCATTGAGCCCGTCTCCTACACCAAGCTATTAGGTGTCACTATTGACCACAAGCTCAAATTTGATATGCACATTGCCCAAACCATTAAGTCAGTTAACAAGAAACTAGGTTCAGTGTACAGAATCAGGAACTTTCTTACTCCTCATGCAAAATTAACCATTGCCCGTACTCATCTCCTTTCCACCCTACTATATGCCTCCCCGATATTTTCCTTCCTCAATAAACGTGAGCTCAATAACCTCTCTACTACCTACCATCATATAGCCAGATTCATAACAGGAACACCCTATCGTACCCCCACCATTGCCTCAACCTCAAGAAACTTGGCTGGTTAGAACTGCCCAATCTTCTTAAATTAAATCAACTCACGGAAGCATTCAAAATAATTAATCAACCTGACAAAACCCCCTCGCTGAGCAAAATCCTGACCCCCTACACCAACTTAAGTTGCCTTCAATCTTCAAACAGTATTCAGGTATTAACCATCAAATCTAATAACATGGGCAGCGATGCTCTTTATGCTAACTCTATTGGAAAGCAATAGAATTACCTTCCCAACAACCTTAGGCTCATGACTTCACTCAATCTATTCAAAAATAATCTCAGAGAATTACTTAAGTCTCACTGGTTGTGCCCATGTCCAAACCCAGATTAATTCCTATAGGTCTCACAGTACCTTTACTCTCTTCTCCCTCTCAAGTTATTATCTAGCATTTCACATCCTCCACATGTACCCATGTCATGTGACCAATTCAACAAATGATTTGTTCAAACTACTAGCATGTATATATAGATGTTTTATTGTTTTGTTATCTTACTAATGTAATACTTCTATCTAATTGTAGTGTGATACTTTTCTTAATATTGGGAGCTTTTCTCCCCGGGCCTCTACTGAAAAAGGATATGTATCCAGCCAGACAAGCCCGGTCAACAAATGTAAAATAAAAAAAAAAAAAACCCAAAAGATCTAGCATAGTGATCTTTACATAAGTTTTCTGTAGAATTGGAGAAGCAAACGTCATATTTTGGATAAAAAAAGTGTGTGATTAGTTTGGAAGTATTTCACTTGTTTAAGTTTCAGGTGATGAGGATGTGTTTGTTTTCCTTAAAAAGAATTCTTCATGGGCAAGTGTATAAAAAAGTGAATGTTTTTCTCTTGCCCTATGAGATGAATTGACCTTAGAGTTAGTAGTATATAGGGGATGCAGGGACACTATTCTCTTTCATTGGGATGTGTAACACAGTTTTCCAGTTTTTCATACAGAAAATCGTGAAAAAAGAAATGCTGTTATTAACTAGTTGGTACTTATTGAACACTTTCATGACACGGTGCATTTTAGCGCATACCTCTGTCCATGGAATCAGTATTGCCTCCATTCCATTTTATGGACTGAGTAGATTTTAAGTTTGGGCCCTTTTTTTCAGCGGTGGTATAAAGTAGTATTTACATTCACTGTTTAGCCTGGACATCAGTGAGGCTGCACTGCTCTTCATTGCTAGCTGGCTGTTATGAGGTCTTTAATGTCTATCTGAATTACATCTGTCTTAGTTTGGGTTTTTGATGTACCAGTGTTAACCTGACAGGAAAGCCTAGATTTGATTTATATGTCTCTCTGATAAGTGGACACATTGGCTGATTTTTTTTTCATCTCCTCTTGAAAAATGTGGAAACCTTACCTGTAACAGTTGTAATTATCAAGTATTGTAATGCTGCCATGACTCATCTGTGTTTTTTTTGTTATACTACTTTTCTAATGGATTAAAATGTAAAATGTCATTATGTATTATGTATATTTAACCCTGCCAGGAAATTAGAATTTGGTTAAATGTACCACAGAAGTTGGAAAAAAAATGAAAGCAAAAATGATTAAAGTATTGCTTAAAATGGTACCAATTTTTTACACGTAGTGCTGCTTGCAAGATTTTCTCAGAAATACCACAGGCATTTCAAAACAAGTGCACCTTTTTGCTATATTAATCCACTTTTTAAGTTTGATTCAACTGCTTAAACCTAGGCAGTTTAAAAATAATTTGGATAAATACCAATATGTAACCGATGGTGCTGCTGTCTCAGTTAGAGGAACAAGTTATTGCACCCTTTATTTCCCTTTTGTAAGTTGTGTGTATACATTTTATTCTTTTATTGTATGCATTCTGTGGATTGGTACTGTTACTGCATCTTTCTGCTTAATACCAGTTCTCAAGGTTGACATAACACTTATTTTCCATTCTTTTTTCAGCCAGAAAGAATAAATCCAGAGTTAAATCAGAAAGGATATAATGTTAAATCAGATGTTTGGAGTCTTGGAATTACATTGGTATGTACAAGTTTATCAAACAGACAATGCATCGGGTGTATTGACACAATAGTAAAAGTGTACAAGGTGCAGATAACTATTTGGATTTTTGTTTTGTTGAATTGTTTTATCCGTTTGCTAGAACCACCGAAACAGAAGAGAGCAGCAGTATCAGAGAAATAAAAATTGCCTTAAATTCATTGCTTTGAACATTGATATAGAGACTGTAATGTAATTTAATTGTAGGCCTTGAACAGTGGCACAGACAGTGATGTATTTATTAATTGTAAGCTCTTAAAGTAATGCATTAAATTGTTGCTGAATTTAACTGGTTTCAGTACTCCTCTGGATGCTGGTGATGCACAGGATTTTCAAGCAAAAGTGACCTAAAGCTTGACTTATTTTCCATTTGGGCCCCTTCTACACTTTTTCTTCTGAATCAAAGATGGTCTTTTATGTAGTGCTTTTCTTATCTCTGAAATGTGTTAAATCGGTGCTTAAAATTAGTATCGTAGTTGTTTAAACCAAATTGCAGCAGTCATCCATACAAACTCTATAGTGTGCGCATGCCATTTCTTGTATAACAGAATTTTTGTAGATTTTTTCAGTACGGCCTGTTATGCAGGCTAAATGGCTTGTATGTTTGCCAGGTATTGCTAGATCTTCATTGAGGGTCACTGTAGCAACATAGCGTAACAATTGGCTGTACCCACCCACTATGTGCCATTTCTGGCTAGATATTTTATTAGTGATTTAATTCCCTGCAATGAAAAGACTGCTGTGTTAAAGGTTTTGACCAAGACCCTGTGAGACTGTCTTGCAAGTCTCCCATTGTTCACTCTTCACACTTCTCTCTCACTCTTGACAACAGTTATTCCCTCAGCTTGTGCTGAAAAAATATGCCTGCAATGGCTTCATCTTTCATCTTCCATAGTATTTCAACAAAACTCTTCATTCCTGTTAATAGTTTTTTTCCTCCAAATGATTGTTGAAAGAAATGTCTTCAGTTACCCTTGTGGTATGCAAATAGTACTTAACAATTATGATACCAAGGAGGAAGTCTTGTGCTTGGGTGAAGTTGTTTGCCTCCCTAGGTCACTATGCAAGTCAGATAATTAAAACTGTTAGGTTTTAAAGTAGTAGTGGTTTATTCAGCAGTTTTTTGTGTATTGAAGATTGAAGGTGTCATTTATGGATTGATGATGGAAGAAATGAAGTGGGCAGCTGAATTTGCTTTTGCCAGTGAAGGAGTCAGGAGTCAGAGCAAGATGGCCAGGCTCTTGCACAACCATTGAGTAGCGGCACAAGACAGTTGATACAGTTAAGTGTTACAGAGGTAGAAAATAGTTTGAAGGGAGTAAAAATTTAGCTGTGGAATTTGATCGGGTTGTTTGCCACTTATTTGAAGTTGCTGAAAGAGGCTTAGTAGAGGATGCAGAATTTGTGCATGGTCAGCAGTTAGCTGTGAGACCTGCAAATTGCCATGTGTTTGAGATTCAGGGTAAAGCAGTGAAGACTAACAAGTTGGAAAGCTGGAGCAACTGATAAGGTTGCAAGATAAGGTCAGGAACTGAAATTTGAGGTTGTTCTGAAGTTTTGTAGGTGAAGATATGGCAGATTTAATTGATTGTGTGAAAACTGAAATGGCAGAATGAATGGATTTGCAAAGATTCATTGGGGATTATAATGATGAAACATTTGCCAGTGTCAAGGTTGGGAAGCCTAGGAAGGTAGTGGTTGAGACTGATATGTTTATGAAGATTAACCAGTACTTTACCAGTTGTGTCAACCTGGTAGAAGATGGTCAGTAGCCAATATATGGTTGAGCACGAATATCCCATTGTGTCTGAAACATCATTTGTGATTTGTGGAAGGTCTAAAAGAATGTAAGTGATGGAAATTAAAGCACAAATAACATTTTCAGCTACTCATAAAGTATTATGAATAATTGAGTATAACTGTTTTTATTAATTTATTTGAATTTAATTGGGTAGATAAGTGTGCTGGTTCAAGGACCAATGTGAAATTGTTCAATCTCGCCGTTTGTTCTTACGCATGGATTCGGAGCCGATCCTCTGCTCCGAGACGGCCACTTCTACAGCTCTGCATCTTGAGAGAGCTCGAGGTGCAGTCCTATCCTACAATCCCCTAGTGCTAACCCTCAGATCTAGTTTGCTGCGGCAGCAGATGCATCGCAGAAGCTCGGGCCAGTAAACTTTTTCTATTTTTCAAAGTTTTTCCATAACTTATATTAGTATAGATATTTAGATATATATATATATATTAGTCTTTTACTAGTGTAGTTACAGGGAGTTATATATATATATTCTTCTTCTTATTGTTATTATTTTATAACTTTTTCTAAGGCAATTTTCAGGCCTATTATCCTGTCTTTTTAACAGGTGTTTTTTTTTATTTAAGAAAGGCTTAAGTCCTTACTCTTTTGTGTGTAGTGATACCTTAATTTTTTTCAGGTTCTTATAGGTATATGTCTGATTTTTTTGAACATGTCTGAGAAGCAGATATCAGGCTTTAAGAAATGTCTATGTGGACAGAAAATGTCCATCACGGATAACCACTCTTCCTCCGTCTACTGTCTTGGCCCTCTCCACTTACAGGAGGACTGTTCTATTTGTCATTCCTTCAGTGGGAGGGTCATGATGGAGAGACGCAGGAAGTTGGTAGACAGGGGTTTATTAAAGCCCGAATTTCAGGAGGCCCTTGACTAGGCTGAATTGGTATCCAAGTCTTCGAAGGGGTCCAAGTCTTCGAGAGTGTCGGAGCCAAAGTCATCGGCTCCAAGCACCTCTATTAAGGTTCGGACACTGGCTCCACAGACTTCGGAGTCTGTTGTCGAATGTATATCTTTGATCGAGACTCCGGTCTTGGAGGTTCCACCGCCATCGATCCTTCTCTCTGTGATGACTTCGGCCCCTTCGACCCGCTCTTCGAGACCCTTATTTGATTCGGATGTGGATCGAGTGATACAGAAGTTAATGGAGAACTCGGCCCTTTCTAAATTGATCCAAGTTTCGTCCCAGCTGGTTTCGAAACTCAAAGCCCTCCCTGGGTCATCTACTGCTCCTCCTCCGGGACCTGTTGAGTCTTCGGAGCCGAGAGTCGAAGTTCCGATGATGGTAGAACCATCGATACCGAAGCCTACAGCCCTGCTTTCGGTACCGTTGAACTCTACGCCCTTGGAACGGATCGAGGGGTCCCGGAGCCGACTATCGTTCCTTGGTTCCGGGGCGGACAGTCGAACCAAGATGTCTGTACCGACTCTCCCCCTAGGAGCCTCGGCTCAGATTAGTTTGGCACCGTCCTCTGGGTCGGAGCCCGGACACCCGGTCTTAGGGATTGTTCCTGGTTTCTCGAAACCAGGAAGGTCTTCGGATCCGGGTACCGGTGCCTTCGACGCCATGAGGAAGGTCTTGTCGAAACAGACACATATCTCATCGGATTCTTCTTCTCCTCCCCCTAAGGGTCCAAGTTCGACTTCTGTATCCTCTGCTCCTACTAAGCGTCGAGACCCAGTGCCTCAGTTGCCCCCAGAGGGTGCTCCCGGTTCCTCGGACGCTTCTCCAGAAGCCCCATCTGAAGAAGTACCAAGGAAAAGACTGTGCAAGAGGAGGCACATAGATTCCCCACCAGAATCTCTTACATCAGATACAGATTTAGATGAAGCAGAAGGGTACCCACGGTCCCCCTTGGAGGATGTCTCCTTTGCGGACATCCTGGAGATCCTAAAACAGAGGGGAGATTGGCAGCCATTTAACCCTTCTGTGGATGAATCAGTATTGCTGAAGGCATTCGGGGCTCTACCTTCTACCTCCTGGGTGACCCCTCCATTTGACGAACTTATGGACTTGATAGCTCGTAGGGCTTGGAAGACACCTGACACGGTGGAACCAGTTCCCTGCAGGCCGAATAAGTTTATAACAGCCCCCCAGGACAAGAGTTTTCTTACCAAGGGTGTTCCAGTGGATACTATGGTGGTGGCGGCAGCCACTAAGAAGGACATGTCAGAGTCCTCTTCCGCTGTCCATCCTCCTGATAAGGATTCTAGGACGATGGACAGATATGGGAAGCGCGTTTTCAGTTCTGCGACTTTTTCCATGCGATCGCTGAACTATTTGACGCATTTTACGCGTTTACAGAAGGATCTCCTCAAGGAACTCGGAGATGCTCTCCAGGGTCGTACAGATGCTGCTGTTACCGAGAAAGTGGCAGCACAACTTAATACCCTTAACTCTGTAGTCAACTCCTCCATGAGGCTCATTTCATATGCGGCCGAAGGTGCGAGTAGAGCGGCAACTTCAGCGATTGCTCTTAGGAGACAATCCTGGCTGCAGCTGTGCTCCTTTGTGGAATCCTTCAAGTTTTCTTTTACTAACGTCCCGTTTGATGGTGCCTCTCTTTTTGGCCCCAAAGTAAAGGAGACCCTCACTAGGTGTGAGCAAGAAGGGAAGACCCTATCTGCTGTAGGAGTCCGTTTTTCCGCCCCTTCCAGACCATACCCCAAAGGGCAAAGAGGCGGAAAGATGTGGTTCCATAAGACACAGGGTTCCTTTCAGTCCACACAGTGTGATGATGCCCCTTCCAGAGGCAGAGGAGGGGGAAGGAATGGAAGACGCCGTCCGGCAGAGGGGGTCCGCAAAACCAGGGCGACAGATACTTTCTCTGGCAAGCCTTTCCAGCACTCCTGAGAGGAGGTCCGACTGTCCTGCTCTGGAGGCGGTCGGGGGACGCTTAACTTTGTACCCGCTGGCCTGGCGAAATTTAACCTCAGATGCGTGGGTACAAAATATAATTACCGGAGGTTACGACATAAAATTCATAAACGTTCCCCCTACCACCAAAAGATTCCCAGACGTTCCACCCAATCTGCGGGATCAGGCAGCCTTAGAGATCCAAAAGCTGCTCAGGAAAAGAGCCATCCAAACAGTCCCGGCAGACCAAATAGGATCCGGAACTTACTCAAGGTTCTTTTTAGTTCCAAAGAAGACAAGGGACTGGAGACCAATTCTGGATCTCAGCAGATTAAACACCTTCGTTGTGAAGGAGAAGTTTTGGATGGTCACGCTACAGTCAATCCTCCCTTTTCTGCAGGAAGGAGACTGGATGTGCTCTATAGATCTCAAGGACGTGTACTACCATATAAAAATGGCCAGACCGTCCAGGAGATTCCTGCGCTTCCGGCTAGGAGCCAGCCATTTTCAGTTTCGGGCTCTGCCATTTGGTCTCACCTCAGCCCCCAGGGTGTTCACCAAGTGTATGGCAGTAATAGTGTCTCACTTGAGACAACAAGGATTCCGGGTGTTTCCGTATCTAGACGACTGGCTCCTCTCTGCCACCACAGAGTATCATCTGCTCCAAGCAAGAGATTACGCAATCAGTCTTTGTTCCCGTCTTGGCGTTCCAATCAACTTAGAAAAATCTTCTTTATCGCCATCACAGCGCATCTCATTTATAAGGGTAGAACTGGACAACTACCTTGGTCACGGTCAGACTTCCACCAGAAAGGGTTTCAAAACTAAGGGAGCAAATTGCAATACTCCTTCAAAAGACAAAAGCTACAGCAAAACAGGTTTTAAGAGTCCTGGGATTAATGTCAGCTGCACTGGTTGCAGTCCCTCTAGGAAGAATGCACGAGAGGATCCTACAATGGCTACTGTTCGCCCAGTGGTCCTATCAGCACCTGCCGTTGTCACACGAGATTCTAATCACATCCTGCTGCAAGCAGGATCTACGATGGTGGATGCTATCTCAAGACTTGACACAAGGTCGACTATTTACCCTGCTAACCCCGATAGCGACAATAACCACGGACGCTTCCCTGATTGGGTAGGGGGGTTTCTTCCAGGGAAAGACGGTCCAAGGTCAATGGTCCAGAACAGAATGCAAACTGCACATCAATGTTCTAGAGCTAAGAGCGGTGTTTCTAGCGTTGCAACACTTTCACGACGTCTTACCTCAAGGAACAGTGGCAGTCCAGACAGACATGTCAGTGGTCTGGTACATCAACAAACAGGGAGGAACAAGATCTTATCCACTATGCAGAGAGGCCCTCAGGATCTGGCAATGGGCTGTCTCCACCGGACGCTTTCTGATAGCAACGCACATTCCCGGGATGTCCAACGTAATTGCGGATAGGTTGAGCAGAGCCATCCTGTTACCTCACGAGTGGTCTCTGAAATCTCAAGTGGCGGAAGCAATATTCCGCAAGTGGGGCCAGCCTTGCTGCGACCTTTTTGCATCGCCGATGAGTGCCAAATGCAAAAGCTACTTTGCCCTTCTCCCTCCACCAGGGAGTGTCCCCAGAGATTCACTGGTTCACGATTGGCCCCCGGGTCTCCTGTATGCTTTTCCACCCATTCCGTTAATCCCCAGGTTTCTACAGAAAGCCAAACGTCTGGAAAGGACCATAATTCTAATAGCCCCGTTCTGGCCTCGACAGATCTGGTTCCCCTTTCTTCAGGC
The DNA here is from genome assembly GCF_019279795.1 of Protopterus annectens. NCBI lineage: Eukaryota > Metazoa > Chordata > Ceratodontiformes > Protopteridae > Protopterus > Protopterus annectens. The sequence goes on along the minus strand of NC_056746.1, from coordinate 310,918,958 downwards.
CCATCAAATCGAGGATCCATGGATTCTGGACCCAGTTCCAGACCTTTTGACCCATGCGTCAGGAGCCCCTCATCCATCCCTGCAGGCCCTAAAATTGACAGCTTGGCTGCTCCTCTTCCCATCCTAGCCAGGTCAAGCCTTTTGTCCCCTGCGGTTAAACGTATAATTGTTTCCTCTCTTAAACCATCCACTACAAAGACTTACCGGAGCAAGTGGACACGTTTTTTTTCTTGGGCATTACAACAAGGATTAGATCCAACAGAAGCACCGGTGCACAAAATTTTGGAGTTTCTGTCTAACATCTTTGAAGAAGGAGCATCATCGTCCACAGTTAGAGTCCAACTGGCGGCCATATCGAACTTTCATGTGGGTTACAAAAATTCTTCCATCATGTCCCACAGACTTTGCAAGGCGTTTTTGAAAGGCACCTTTCACCTCCGCCCTTCCATTCGTAACCCAGTTGCTCCTTGGAATCTTAATTTAATTTTATCCCAGTTAATGTTACCCCCTTTTGAACCAGCCTCCACAGCCTCTCAAGTTCGTGTCATGGAAAACATTATTCTTGGTGGCTATAACCTCTGCTTGGAGAATTTTGGAATTACACGGCGCTATCTGTTCAACCTCCCTACTTGATTTTCCACTCGGATAGAGTGACATTACGCACCAATCCGTCTTTTCTCCCAAAAGTTTGTTCACTTTCAAATATTAACCAGTCCATCGAACTTCCCACCTTTTTCAAAGATCACACTAACAAGTTGGAATATATGCTGCATAAGTTAGACGTCCACAGACCACTCTGATTTTATTTGCAAAGGACAAAAGATGACAGAAAATCAGACCAACTATTTATATCCTTTGCTGACCAAAGAAAAGGTATGGCGGTTACCAAAGTTACCTTGTCTAAATGGCTGACAGATTGTATTAAATGTATCTGTTCACAGACGAAACAACAATTACCTTTTCAACCCAAGGTGCATTCTACCAGGGCTATGGCCACATCTCTAGCCCATGCAGCCTGTTTGCCGTTGGATACTATTTGTGCGGCAGCAACCTGGGCGAAGCCTCATACCTTCATTCTCCATTATAAGTTGGACAAGAACTCCAAAGATAGGGTCTCTTTTGGTTCCACGGTTCTCAGGAACGTTCTCCCATGAGCCACCCAGGGTAAAGGAGCTAGGGACGCTTCCCATGCGTAAGAACAAACGGCGAGATTGAACAATTTCACATAAAGAAGTTATGTCTTACCATAACGTTCCATGTGAATTGTTCATCTCGCCTTTGTTCTTACTACCCACCCCCCATCCCCCGGCCTATAGTTTTTTTTCGGAGAACGGGATGATTTGGATTCAGCTTGTCTTCAACACCTTCTGTTAGTCTCTGGCTGCTTCTGTTGTCAGGGTACTCTTTTCATTATCTAGGTGGTTTTTTTTGGGCATTGCTGCCCCTTATCTTTAAATTACTGCTAGCGCCTGGGGCGCATTGTTATCTTCTGGTGTTAGCAAACTAGAAGATCTGAGGGTTAGCACTAGGGGATTGTGGGATAGGACTGTGCCTCAAGCTTTCTCAAGATGCAGAGCTGTAGAAGTGGCCGTCTCGGAGCCGAGGATCGGCTCCGAACCCATGCGTAAGAACAAAGTCGAGATGAACAATTCGCATGGAACGTTATGGTAAGACATAACTTCTTTTTTTTACCCACGACCTGGGGCATAAAGTACAGTTACAGAAAATATTCAGAAGTTGACTGCTTAAATGAGGACTGTATATTTTTACAGACAAGGTGAATAAGGTGAGAAACGCAAAAGTAATACGTTAATTTCAAAGACATTGAAAGTAAATGATGTTCATCATTGCTGCAGTAGCCCTAACTAGATAGGTTATATCCTACCAAGGATATAACAGCCAACCAGCTTTCAAAGCTTCAAGGCACCTTCATGCACCCAAGTTGTTGAGCAGCTAGAGCTGAGTAAAAGGTAAGTTGGGGCATGAAGCCCTACATGGCTTGTTACTGCTGAAGCGAATGTTCCTGTGCAGCTTTCAGGGATCAACTGTCAGCTTGTGCTTTCCTTTGCTGGGTAAATAAGTTCCCTCTGGGGGGGGGGGGGGGAGGACATGCAGTCTGATGTATTTTCCATCTGTTCCTCTACATGTGGGTTTTGGATCCAACTTCGGGTTCGACTTTGGCTGCATTCAAGCTTTTGGATCCAGTATTCAGGCTCCTGCTGTTATCCATAAACCCTGCTCAGTGAACGAGCGACGTTGGATCTTGTTTGCCACCATTGTAGCGGGATGGATTTCAAGTGCTTAAGAATTTAAAAACTGTTATAGATAAGTGCCTTTTCTAGTATTCCTTTTTCTTCAGTTTTCACTTCTCCTTTACCCTATTATTGTCCATTGTTGGCATCAGACAATTTATTCTTTCTAGAGTTGCCTTTTATTTAGCAGTAATCTTATAGGATTTTATTGTTTAACCTCTCACTGTTGTGGTATTTATGAGGTAGCTTATTTAGCTCTCCAAAAAAAAAAAAATCTTTAATTTTTCTTTCATGTTTTTTTGGAAAATGGCAGAGGAACCCTCAGGTTTTAAAAAAACTTACAGCTTGCTTACACAAACTTCCAAACTTGGACGCACATGACAAGTGCTTATATTGTCTAGGCCCATCACACCTGGACACTGCCTGCTCCATTTCTGAGGCCTTCAGACAAAGGTCCATTATAGATAGGAGAAAACTAATTTTGAAGGGGATTTTTCAATCCTCATCATCCTCTGACAAACCTCCTTCTGGATCAGGGTAGACTCCAGCTGCTCCTGCTTCTTCCCTTCACCAACAAAGAAGCCATCTGACAAGAAAGTTAAACATAAGGATCCTGAAAAGGATGAGGCAAAAACCTCAAAGATTTCTCTGGACCAGACACCTTATTTGGCTCTGGAACCAAAAATTTTAAAACCTTCAGAACTAGCATGCTTCTCCGATAATACTTTGATCCAATACACTTCCAAGATTTTGACTGGATTTGGTTTCACCCCGACTCATCTCCAGTTTTACAGCAGACCACCTGTATCATGGCCCCCTCCAGAAATGGGGAAACTTAATGTTTGGCAGGCAGGGTGTCAGAAGTACTATTCTAGGCCACTTTCCTGTATCTCTTCGGTTAGGTCCTGCAGAAATCTCACCGAAGCTGACATGGATAAGATGATGAGCAACTTTCTCCAGACCCAGATTCAACTTGGGGTCCTCCTGGCTGTGACTACTGTCAAGACTGGAGGTGTAGTCTCTTCCCCCTCATTCTTTGGTAACTCTTTCTCTTATTCGACCTTCAGGATTTTAGTACCCAGATCCTGTTTTTTCACCTGAGGTAGTCAAATATTGAGGGTCTTACACCACCTTGACTCTGGTGAGCTCTAGTAGGTCTGTTCTGACTTTGTCAGATCTGTCTGCATCTCTGAGTTGGATCCTTTCCTTCCCTTAGAGAAATTGGCACTTAATAATTCAGCTGTGGTGTTTTGGATCCTAGCTGTACAGCTTCAAGGATTGAGCCACCTTTGGAGATTTCAGCTGCTAGAGTGCGGCTCGCCGGATCAGTGTCAGGCTGTGTGTTTGAGGCTGTCAAGAGAGTGCTCTCTCAACTAATGAGAGAACTACCTCTTCAAAGGCGGATCCACTGTTTCCCTGTTGGATCTCGAGTCTATTCATCTTGCCCTGTCAGGCCAGCCGGTTCCTAGAAGCCTCAATGCAGTTCTCATTCCAGAGACCATATCTGCTTCTGAGTCCTCCCATGAACAACCCACGGAGGAGGTTCACAGGAATTACAAGTGTAAAAGGAGACGCTTGGATTCCTCTGAGGAATTTCATACCACTGACACTGATTTTAATGAAGGTTCCCCCATTTTCTCCCTTGAGGATGTCTTGTTCAGGTAAATTCTCAAACTCCTTAGACAATAAGGGAGTTTGGGCTTCCCAAGCCTCTTCTCCAGAAGAATCAGTCTTCCTTGAGGCTTTTTGTTCTGGCCCATCTACATCTTGGTAGTTTTCCTGCAGAAAGACCTCCTGATGTCCCACCCTCACAAAGAGAAGCAGACACATCTGAAATAAAGACATTTAAGAAATCTAGTTTTCCAGGAGGTCCCACCAGGCCAGAGTGGATTTGGAATTTGCTCAAGATTCTTTTTAGTGCCAAAGAAAAACTGGCACCTAAGGCCGGTTATGGACATGAGCCACCTGAACAAGTTCGTAAACTAAACAAAATTTCAGATGGTCACAGTACAGTCCATTCTTTATTGAGAAAGAATGATTGATTGGATGTGCTCAATAGATCTCCAGGACGCACACTACTATGTAAAGATGGACATACACTCAAGGGAGTATCTTTGCTTCCAGCTGCAAGCCAGTCATTTCCAATTCAGAGCTCTGCCCTTTGGCTTCAATACAGCCTCTCGGGTGTTTACCAGATGCACAGTAGTAGTAGTGCCAGCTTGACTACGACTACAGAGATTCTAGGTATTCTCATATCTGGGTGACTGGTTCATCACAGCTCCTACCATGAATCCACTCATTCAAGCCAGAAACTCCTTGCTCCAACTGGTTACAGGTTTGAGGATCATAGTAAACTTAAAGAAATCCAAACCACAACCATTGCAGTCTATAGTATTTATCTGAGCTGGGTGAAGCTCCAAATAACAAAGCTCCCTCATGCAGCGGTTTCATTGCTTCACCAAGAAGCCCAAAGTGTTTTTATCACATCAGAAGCCAACAGAAAGCTAATTCTGTGACTTCTGGGTTCCATGGCAGCTGCTATCATTTTAGTCCCTCTAGCTAGATACTATATGTGAATACTACAGTGGATGCTGGCTCGTCAGTCAGAAAACAGCCCATGTCTTTTCCAGTCTCACTGATGACAATTTGCAGAACTTGTATAATGTGGTGGCTAGTATCCCCTCATGTACTACAGGTGTGCACCGCTGATGTCTTTCTGTATTTACGTCCATACTGTACTAAGTGGATGTAAATGCAATTGGCCGTTATGCAAACAGAAGTTAAGCAAAGCACAATACAAAAGTATAGGGCATTCACTTAACGTTCTATGGGATAAAACCTATCCTAGATGTTAAGCAGCACATACCAGTACAGGGATGACCCCTTATTCCTCCTCCTCCCTAGGCCACTGTGACCATGGATGCTTCCCATTTGCGGTGGGAAGGGGGCATTACCGGAGATGGATAGTCTAAGCCATGTGGTCCAAGATAGAGGCTAGTCTACACAAGTGTTTTGGAGATGTGAGCAGTTCTAGTGCTGCAGACATTTCAGGACAGCTTCCCCTTAAGTGTGATATCTATCCAGATGGACAACATGGCAGTTGTGTGGGACATTAACAAGCAGGGAGGAACAAGTTCTTATCCTTTGTGTTGAGAGACCATGAGGGTGTGGCAGTGGGCGATATCTTTTCACCTGTGATCATTCAGCAGTCCAGGATGTTCTTCGTGTTTCACTGTTGCAGTCATCACACGTGGGTTATCTGCCTGGAGTTAGCCCTCAGTCGGCCTGAATACCAGAGACTTAGTATTTCTGCGTCGGATGCTGTCGCTTGAGGACTGACGTCAGGTGTGTAAAAACAGGCAGCCGATGCCATTACATCAGTCTTTCTTGCCAAGGAGCCCGAAGCAGTTTGCAAGTGCCGGTCAGTCGCTACCTGAATTTTTCATTTACAAATTAAATAATCCTGAAATCTTCTAAAGGTAAGTACCCCGTTGGGGGTCCTTTTTTCTTGCTGTAATCGATGTCAGGAAAAAGTTAACAATTGTCTTAACTGTGTAAAGTAAATACCTCTCAGATTTTCATTCTTACTGTGTCACCTGTTTAGGCCCATACCACGACGTACCGCACTGTCAGTTTTGTGCCTTGTTTAACGCCCGAACCATTCGTCGTTTGGCTCTCTGTCACTAAAATCTTTCGCTGTCGATCTCCGTATACCGAAATAGTTTCGGTAAGCCATCCGACTACCGATATTCTGAAAAAACTTAAGGATAAAGACAGAGACAGACTGCATAGGTCCTACGCTGCCGACGATGCTTCTGTTAAGCTAGTCGCCAGTCCGCCGGTATTCAGTGAGGTGCTTTCGCAGCCCCTGATGCCCGCTTCAGTGGATTCATAGGCCTCTCCCGAGACTCATTCAGAGTCCGGTATGCCTTGAGACTCTTCGACTATGGAATCTGCGGATGTGTCTACCTTGGATGGGTCCAGAGCCGCTGTGCAGGCACCGGCATCTGAGGCAGTTCTTCGCTCAACCAAAGTTTGACTCAAACCAACGACTTCTTTTTTATCTAAAACTACTGAGTTTCTTAGGCCAAGAGTATGCACTACACCTAGAAAACTGACCAAAAGCGCATGCACCTGCTCCCATGCCACAACGACAAATGCTTAGAATGGCAGAAAACCTCATCACGCTGATTAGGGGAAGTCCATCAGCAGGAGGGACAGATTTTGCATCCACAACTGCAAACCCTAAATCTTGCAGCCTGGCTTATTCCTTGATTTCGGTCACAGCAATCCTAAGCAAACAGGTGCTGGACGTCATTCTTGAAGCCAGAAGACCCAGTACAATAAAATCCTATGCTAAGTGGAAAAGGTGTACTGCTCCTGGATTCAGTCTAAAGGAGAGGACACAACTCTGCCCTCCCTGCCTCTAATCCTGGATTACTTAGCAGATCTACTCTAGAAAGGCCTGTCCTTCTCCTTTAAGATACATGCCTCAGCCATTTTGGCTCATTACAACACTGAGCCACCTCTCTTCTCACACCCTCTTATCAAACAGTTCCTGAGAGGGGCAAACAACTTAAGGCTGCCAAGTAAAGCACCTACCCCTGCTTGGGACCTTAATTTTGTACTGGAAAAGCTCACGCCCCACCCCCCCCTTTGAACCTGCAGCGTCAGCAGATTTTAAATTCCTCTCTTGGAAAACAGCGTTACTTCTGGCCATCACTTCAGCTAGAAGAGTGTCCAAGCTACAAGCACTTACGGCTGTGGAACCCTTCATTATTTTCTAAGCTGACAGGGTTTCCCTCAAGACTAACCCTTCCTTTATGCCTAAAGTAGTGTCCAGTGTGGCTCTAAACCAATCAATCCATTTTCCAACTTTTTTCCCTAATCCTCAGAATAAAGGGATAAGGATCCTGCACTCCTTGGACGTGCACAGACAGCTCAAATTCTACTTTGATAGGACTAAGCCCTTCAGAAAATCTAACCAGTTACTAGTCAGCTTTGCATCATGGGCAGAGGGCAAGACCAGTTCAAAACAAACAGTTTCCAAATGGATAGCACACTGCATCCATTTCTGCTACAAGCACCATGGGAAACCTACCCCTCAGGGGGTCAGAACACATCTACCGCTACAGCATTTCTCATGGGAGTCCCTACCAGGGACATCCTGGAATCTGCTACCTGGAGTTCTGTACACACCTTCACCAAACATTACCACCTGCTATCTTTTCCAAATCCAGGGTGGGTTTTGCAACTGCAGTCCTGCAAAGCATACTAGCCATCCTTAACTCTTCTTGAGTGCCTCCACCCTTCTTCAGCTTTGGGAATCCACCCAAGTGTGATGACTGCAACAGTGAAGCATGAAGAACATAGTACAGTTGTGTACAATTACCATAAATGTAGATGTTCAAGTGTATTCACTGTTGCAATCCTGGTTTCCCTCCCTACAGCCCCCTGGTTTTTCTCTCTGTCTCTCTCCGCTCTATGGCTGTTACTCCTTTGTGGGGTATTGGTATTTACTTTTTACGGGTGGTGTTTTCCCCACCATAACTTAGCTCCCTTTTTGGGGGGGCACCTGACATTTGGGGCAAGAAAAACTGATATAATGGCTTCGACTGCCTGTTTTTATACCCGTGACGACCTGACATCAGTCCTGGAGCGACAGCATCTGGCGCAGAAATACTAAGTCTCTGGTATTCGGGCCGACTGAGGGCTACCTGCAGGCAGATAACCCAAGTGTGATGACTGCAACAGTGAATACACTCTAACACCTACATTTATGGTAAGTGTACAAAACTGTACTTTTTCCTCTTCAGTCATTCACATTTTATCCTCTTCTCAAAAGTCTTCTACCAAGAAAGGCTACAGAAGCAAGTGGAAAAGGTTCTCCATTTGGGTGTCTGAAAATAACATTGACCCCTTTAAGCTCCCCAGATGCTATTTTCTTGCCCATCTTTTTCAGAATGGAGCTAGCTATTCAGTTATCAAGGTGAAGTTAGCTGCTGTATTCTCTTTTCACATTGGAGAAAAACTTGCCACCCATAGCTTTTTTTTAAACTGTAAGGTACATCTCAGAGGAACTTTTCTTTAGCATCCTCCACTTAGAGAATACAGTTCCTCCATGGGACCTTACTGGTTTGCTGCACCGTTCAAACCTGTTTCCAAAGCTGATCTGAAATTCATGTCATGGAAAACTCTTTCTGGTTGCTGTAACTTCTGCCAGGAAAATTTCCAAACATTATCCTTTGTTTTCAAAATCTCATTTGATTTTTCACAAGGACAGACTCACTCTGAAGACTAATCCATTTCCTTCGTAAGGTGGCTTCCGAGTTGTCCATTAACTAGTCCATAAATCTTCCAGTGTTCTTCCCAAATTTTTCAAACAAGGGTGAATATACACTAAACTTGTTAGATTTTCATCACCATTTGCATTTTTACTTGCATTGAACAAAACCTTTTAGAAAATCTGACCCATTTGTCTCATTTTCATGTGCTAAAGTGGGTAAACAAGTGTCGAAAACCACCCTCTCACATTAGCTTTCTCAGTGCATATATTATTGCTTTCAGGAAGTGTTATCCCATGTTCTTCGTATTTCACTGTTGCAGTCATCACATTTGGGTTATCTGCTTGCAGTAGCCCTCAGTCGGCCTGATTAACAAAGGCTTGAGTCCTGCGTCGGTTGCTGTCCCTTCTTCCGTGACGTCAGGGGTATAAAACATGCAGCTGACGCCATTACATCAGTCTTTCTTGCCGTGCGGTGCCCGAAGCAGAAGCAGTTCGCAAGTGCCGGTCGGCTGACTCCTGAAATTTTTGTTTTCGAGTTTCAGAACCGAAGTCTTCAACTAAAAGCTAAGTACCCCATTGGGGAAACTTTTTCTTGCTCTAAACTGATGTCAGTAAAAGTAAATAATTGCATTATTTGTGGAAAGCAAATACATCATAAAGATTTTCATTCGTACTGTATTCCTTGCCTAGGCCCTGACCACAAAGTACCTCGCTGTCGGTTTTGTGCCTTATTTAAACCATGAACTATCCATCTTCAGTATATTTTTGCTTCTAAATATTTCGGTGCTTGGTTCAATTATCTTGATATGTCTTTGGTAAGCCATACAACTACAAACAGTCCGAAAAAAATGCAAAGATAGACAGCGACAGGCTGCCTAGGTCCAAAGCTGCCGACGATGCTTCTCCTAAGCCAGTCGCCAGTTCACCAGTACTCAGTGAAGCGCTTTTGTAGCCCCTGGTACCCGCTACTTTAGATTCGCAGGCCTGTACTGAGACCCATTCGGAGACCGGTATGCCACGCGATGCTTCAACTGTGGAACCTGTGGATGTCTCTACCTTGGATGGGTCCGGAGCCGCTGTGCAGGCACCGGCTTCTGAGGGTGTATTCAGGCCTACTGACTTGCGTATTATACCGCCGCCATCTTCTTCAAGGCCTAAAACTCGAACCATGTGTAGAAAACTGATGCCCAGACCAAGTGGTCAAGCCTGTATGCCTAAAAAACAAATAAGAATGGCTGAAGACCTTATTACTTTAATCAGGGTAAGCCAGCCTTCCCCCTCTAAGAGACCTAGGGCTGAGTTTGCTTATGATACTTCTGACCAGGGTTCTGAATTTTCTGTTTCCTCTGATGACCAGGATTTACCCTTATCTACCTTTGAGGATTCTGATGCTGAGGACTGTATTCCCTCTGCCCCCCCCCCCCCCCCCAAAGGATTTCTCTTTTGGTGAAACCTTGCATACTCTCAGGGAGCATTTTCGTTGGGGAAAGTCAGGATTTCTCTGATTCTAAAAAGAGGCTTGGGTATTTCTTAGCCATACCTCCTATACTAGACATTGTTGATGATGCCTTTTCAGAATCTAGCTTGGCCCCTGATTCTCTACCTCCTGCTCCCAGAAAACCTGATAGATATTACAGGGTCCCTGACCTCTCTCAAGTTCCTTTTTAAAAATCCTACTGCAGATCCTGAGACCATTTCACAGGGACCCAAGGGCATTAAAGCTACTACTGCCAAAAATCCTACCCCTCTGATAGAGACTCCAGGTGGCTGGATAGATGTGGTAAGAAGGTATACACTTCTGCAACTTTGGCCATTAGGGCCTTAAACTGCCAGTTTCATATGTTAAAGTATCAGCAGCATATTATTGGATTGCTTAAACAGAAAATGATGATTCCTGACTGTGCTGAAAATAAGGATTTACTGCATTCAGCTGAACAAGTTGGAAAACATACTTTGCAATGTGGTTTTGATTCACTAGAGGCATCTTGCTGGGCTGCAGTAACTGGGTCTGTACTTAGAAGGCATGCTTGGCTTAAGGAGCAATCCTTGCCAGATCATGTTAAAGCGAAATTGCTGGATGCTCCCCTAAACCAGGACCACCTGTTTAGCAATAAGGCAAAAGAAGTTCTTAAAAAGATGGAGGAAAAATAAGGCAAAAGAAGTTCTTAAAAAGATGGAGGAAAAAGCTAAATCTATGCAAACTGTTAAAGATTTTTTACAAGTAAAAACCTCAAAGGTTTAGTAGGCATTGGCCTTCCAAGAATTGGTCCTTTCCTGCCTCTTCCATACCTTCAGTCCAAACCCAGATCCAGCAGAGCTCCCAGGCTTCAGTCCCAGGGTGCGCACAGGACTAAGCAGTGGGGGCTGGAAGTAATAAAACTCCCCCCTGTGGTAAACTGTCTCAATGACTTATTTTTAAAACTTCCAAGCACTTCTCAACTGACTGCCCCTTTGGGGGGGAAAGATTGCTCTTCATGCAAAGAACTAGGAACTCATTACCCAGGACAAATGGGTTTTAAATAGTGTCCCAGGGATACAGACTTCACTTCCACATGTTATCAACATCAAGCGGGTGGCCAGATCTATCCCCAAGTCAGTGGACAGAGGCCCAAAAGCAAGTACTTTCTCTCAAGCATGGGGGCTATTCAGTTGGTACCAGAAGAGGAAAAGGGACAAGGTTTCTACTCAAAACTTTTCCTGGCACCCAGAAAGTACAATTCATGGCGTCCTATCCTGGACCTGTCTACTCTAAACACCTTTCGGTGATTCCAAAATTCAAGATGCTGACTCTTCACCAGTTGCTCTCTATGCTAGGCAAAGACGCCTGGTTGGCAACACTAGATTTAAAGGAAGCATACCTGCACATCCCAATCAGGGAATCTTGCAGAAGATACCTATGCTTCAGAGCAGGCTACACGCACTATTAATTCTCTGCACTGCTCTTTGGCCTATCTACTGCCCCCAGGGTATTCACAAAGTGCCTAGCTTCAGTCATTGCATTTTGCAGGCAAAGAAATATTCAAATATACCCATACCTGGACGATTGTCTAATTCAGGCAAAAAGCCAACACATACTTTTGAATCATCTGGCCTTTGTACAAAGGGTGCTAACTTGTCTGGGGTACACCATAAATGAAAAGAAATCACACCTGGTACCCTGTCAACAAATTATATTCCTGGGAGCAAGCTTGAATACAACTTCCCAGATGGCTTTCCTCACGCCAGAGAAACCGATTAATTTGACAACCTACTTCAAACAAGTGGCCACAAAAACCCTGCTATCTGCAAGGCAAATACTACAAGCATTAGGGTTCATGGCCTCCTGCATTCTTCTAATTCCATATGCAAGACTGCATATGAGGAAACTACAGTGGTATCTAAAAAGCGTATTCTCAGGATCTAGAAGCAATGATTCCTATCATACCTTGCCTACGCCTAGAGTTCCTTTGGTGGGCAGAGGCCTGCCACCAAAACAAGGGACTACCATTCACACTACCCCTTGCCGCCCAAACCCTAACAGACGCATCAGACTATGCATGGGGGGCTCACCTGGCAGGGAAGTGCATTCAGGGCAAATGGAACTCAAGTCAAATGCACCTGCATATCAATCAAAAAGAAATGTTAGTTGTACAGAATGCTCTGACAGCCTTCAAGGACCATATTCTTCCAGCACAATTAATGGTAAAGACAGACAACACCACTGTTATGTGGTACATAAAGAAGCAGGGGGGGGGTACACATTCTTACCCCTTCTGCAGACTAGCCATGGCATTGTGGAACACAGCGCTGAGCTACCAAGTGCATCTACAAGTGCAATTCCTGCCAGGAAAACTAAACACACTGGCAGATGAACTAAGCAGAAACCTCATGGACCCACGAGTGGAAACTGGAACCAAGGATTTTCAACATGTTGACAAGCAAATGGGGGAGCCCAGGTATAGACCTGTTTGCCTCCCCCCAGAACTGTCAATTGGACAAATTTTACACAAGGACTCCCCACAAGCTTGGAAAGTGGATGTTCTGTCCATCTGGAAAAACCTATCAGTTTATGCATTTCCTCCTCTGCCTCTGCTCTCCAAAGCACTACCAAAGATCAAACAAGACAAACCAAGGACAATTTTGATCGCACCAGACTGGCCATGGAAACACTGGTATCCCCTCTTGCACAGTGTGTCACTGTTGGCCCCATGGCACCTGCCTCAGACTCCTACCCTATTGTCTCAGCAGGAGAACCAGATTCTGCACACTCAGCTTCATACACTGAACCTAGCAGCTTGGCTAATTAACTAATCTCTCCTTTACCATCCCTCAGTAAACCAGTGATGGATATCATTTTAGAGACAAGGAGACCTAATACTAGAAAATCTTATGCTGAAAAATGGAAAAGATTCTGTGCCTGGCACCAGTCTTAAGGGGTGAGCACAGCAGTGCCCAATTTACCTCAGATTTTACAATACTTAACTGAGATGCTTCACAAGGGCCTGTCTTTCTCCTCCATCAAAAAGCAAGCTTCAGCTATTTCAGCTCATAACACAAAACTTCCCCTCTTCTTTCATCCACTGCTCAAGCAGTTCCTCAGAGGGTCCAAAAATTTACGACCACCCAGGAAAGCTCCAACTCCAGCCTGGGATTTTAACTTTGTATTGGAGAAACTCACTCTTCCTCCTTTCGAGCCAGCTGCTACTGCAGACTTAAAATTCCTTTCTTGGAAAACAGCTTTCCTTTTAGCAATCACTTCAGCAAGAAAGGTATCTGAATTACAGGCCCTTATGGCAGTGAAGCCTTTCATCATCTTTCATGCGGACAGGGTGTCCCTCAGGACCAATCCCTCCTTCATGCCCAGGGTGGTATCCAGGGTGGCTCTTAATCAGTCCATTCATTTGCCAACCTTCTTTCCTAATCCGCAGAACAAAGGGGAATGGATACTGCACCCCTTAGATGTGCACAGACAACTCTGATTCTACTTCGACAGGACTAAACCTCAAAGGAAATCTGAACAACTGCTGGTGGCATTTGCTGCAGGGGCAGAGGGGAAGGCTATTTCAAAACAAACCATTTCCAAATGGATAGGCCATTGCATTCATTTCTGCTACAAGCACCATGGAAACCCTATCCCCCAGGGGATCAGACCCCACTCAACCAGAGCTGTATCTACCTCTACAGCCTTTCTCAGAGGCGTCCCTACCAGGGAAGCTGATACCTGGAGTTCTGTACATATGTTCACCAAGCATTACCATCTTCCAATTTTCTCTAAATCCAGAGCTGGCTTTGCCACTGCAGTCTTGCAGGGCCTTATAGCTGGTCCTAATGCTATCTGAATTCCTCCTCCCATCCTTAGCTTTGGGAATCTACCCAAATGTGATGACTGCAACAGTGAAACAAGTTTTCACGTATTCACTGTTGCAGTCCTGGTTACCCTCCCTCCAGCCCCCTTACTTCTTTTGGCTGTACGTCTACTCTCCTTTACTATGCTCAAAAAGCTTTTTGGTATATTTGCTGTTTTGTTGGAGGTATATCCTTGTTTATTTATAGGTTTAATTTCTTCCCATTGGGGGGCACCTGACATCTGGGGCAAGAAAAACTGATGTAATGGCATCGGCTGCATGTTTTATACCCCTGACGACCTGGTGTCACGGAAGAAGGGACAGCAACCGACACAGGACCCAAGACTTTGTTAATCAGGCCGACTGAGGGCTACTGCAAGCAGATAACCCAAATGTGATGACTGCAACAGTGAATACACTCGAACATCTACATTTATGGTAAGTGTACACAACTATACTTTTCCTCAACACCTAAAGCTTATTCAGTGAGGTAGGTAGCTGCTTCTACAACCTTTTTTTCAAGAGAACTGATTGATACCTGTGCTGTGGCTATATGGTGCAAGGTTCACACTTTTAATCTCAAATTACAGAATGGACATACAATCCAGATCAGGAGCTTCTTTTTGTTAAGTTGTGCTCTGGAATATCCTTCCATAAGACTGCCCAACAGATAATGTAGCTGGGAACTCTGTCCCACATGTTGAACAGATGGAAAAGACAACATCAGATATGAAAGTTGTGTACTTGCCATAACAATATATCTGGGTGGTCTGTTTCCATCCTTCCCCGACTACCCTCCCAGCCATCCACTAGCCCATATAACTTTGATTCTTCCCTTTTTTCTTGGTCATATCTGGAGGCTCTTACCTGACCTAGACTTTTTGGGAATTTCTTTCTGATTGGCTTACTAATTTTTATTTTATTTTACTTTGTTTTGGAGTCAGATGGCATCTTTCTAGTCATCCATTTTAATATCCCCTTTTCTTTCTAACATCTGTGGACAAACTCTATATGAGGTAGCTCATTCTCTGTGCATGAATTATGGGTAAGGAGAGGAGCCTGAGCACAGGATCCAAAAGCTTGAACGTGGTCAAAGTCCTATCCAAGGTCAAATCCAAAACCCACACATTGAGGAAGGATGGAAACGGACAACAAGGATCATTATGGCAAGTATGTAACTTTCGTTTTTCTTTCATGTGCAGGAAAATTATTTTAAAGCTAGGAATGCTGTGTTTTAACGGACTGTCTTGAAACTGTAACTTCTGTTTAAATGGACCACTTTTTTCTCTGAGCTTAAAAGTAGTGTAAAGTAACTGAAAATATTTTTTCTGTGAAGAAATCATGTATTTTTCTTTTGTGGGGCTGGCATAGTGTTTTAAAGTACTTTTTATTGTTTTTTCTTTCAAAAAGTAAATTTTGTGAACTGGTAGTGTTTACCAGCAATTGCTGCTTGTCTTTCCTGGGAAGGAGGCACCATTTTCGTCTTGACCTTGAACAGTCTGTTGGTCCCTTGCTTAGTCCTTCTTCCAGCCACAAAAAGAAAACAAGTTAAGCAAACAGCCTTTACTATCACAGCAAGCCAGACCACTTATCCTTTACCCTGGATCTCTCTGGTGTAGCACCTGCAGTCACTATGGAGTGGCTGTTGGGTCTCCTCAGTGGACAAGTGAGAGCCACTCTGGTCAACCATGCGAAAGGGAACAAGGAAGGATTCCTTCTTGTGTCAGAATGATGTGTCTATCCCTGGGGAAGTAGCTGCTGCCATTAGTAATCCAGGTGGCCCTATTTTCCTGTCAAAAAAAAAATTCTTGTATCTACTCCTCCTCAAATTTCTTTAGATAGGAGTAGTTTACTGGGACTGGCTCAGGGTTTAATTTAGGCTGTGATCCTTCTTGAAAAGTAGTTTCTGGCAAAAGAAAGTGGGATTCCACTTTTCCTGAAGACATTCAAGATTCTGATTCTGAAGAGGAAGATGCAGGGATGGATAGTGTTTTTTCCTCAGATTTCTGATTCAGACTCAGAGTTCAGTGTCTGATTCTCCCTGTGGGAGCTTCTCTTTCTCTGAGACTATTGCTAGAATGTGTCAGTGTTTTAAGTGGAAGGACACAGATTTCATTAGTTGGTACTGAAGGATTTTCCAGAACCTACACCCATTCCTCCTGTTCTGTCTTCTTTAGAGGATGCGTGTGCTACTGTTTTGCAGTTTTCCTGATAGTCAAATAGCTACCCCTAAAAAGGCAGATAGCATGTGTGAAGTTCGTCAGCTTTTTAGTTTTTATTACATTATTCCCAAACCTGACCCAGCAGCTGTAGCTTTAGTTGATCACACTGATGCTAAGCACTTGGTTAATTCCAATCCTACTATTTCTGATAAGGAAAGGAAGTTTATTGATAAATATAGGGGGAAAGTAACTTTAATTTTCAGTATTTTGAATTATCAAGCTCATATGTTAAAGCTAATTTTGACATTGTGAAAGTGAAGAATGTTTTATCTGCAAATCTGATGTCCTTTTCATTCTTCAGTGTATGGGTTACAGATCTGATCCTCTGATCTGACTTTGCCACATACTACAGACTTTGGATCCAACTTTGAAGCTCCTCCCTCTACCCGTAATGCCCTAGTCTGCCCCCAGTACTTCAGATCTCATTTGCAGGTGTCATGCTCAAACATGGATCCTTTCTCTTAGCGTAATTTAAAGTGTAGATAGCCGCAAGTACATTATCCTAGTCTTATTTTTCTACCTCTTATATTCCGTTATATATTTCTTTATAATTTAATTGCTTTTCAAACCTCCCTGTAATTAGTTTTTCAGTTTTTTTTCCCTGCATTAAGTCTTCTGCTATAGTTATAGTAGTTTCTGTAAATACCATTGTTGATACTTTCTTCCTTTTCTTTTTTTTGTCCTACCCCTTTTAACGCGGTATTGTTAATTATTATTGGTGGTAATTTCTGGTTTGTTTAAAAAAAAAAAAAGTATTCCTTATTTTGTGTCTGTGTATATTCTTCTGTGGATTTTCTTATTATGGCTGATAAGCCGACAAGTTTTAAGAAATGCACTTCCTGTGGACATAAAATTCCTAACTCTGATGCCCACAGGGAGTGCATTTATTGCTTAGGAGCATTACACTTGTGTTCAAATTGTGCTGTTTGTGCAGGGTTTAATTCTAGAGCAATAGCTGACAGACATAACAAGCTTGTTTTCAAGGGCTTGCTTCCACTTGCTTCATCTTCCTCATTAGGGACTCAACCCCCCAGTAAATCATGAAAAGCCTCTTCTGAGCACAGAAAGCACTCTCCTCCAAAGACTTCATTGGGGCCAACACAGAAAATTTGCAAATCTTCGGATCTGAGTTGGTCAGATCTTAAAAGACAGACTAAGGACTGTAAGCTTTTGGATCCTAAGCCTTCAGATCCCATTGTTGCATCTTCTAGCCCTACCATCCACACTACGGATTTGAAACCATCAGATCCCATACCTAGCACCTCATAAACGCCAAGAATTCGCTCACGCACGTTTATGGTAGATCCTGTCTCCCCTCATCTTCGTTCTTCAATAATGCCATCACCAAGAAAGCACTCCAGAATTCAGTCCACTATGTTGTCCATTAGGACCTCCAGTAGCCTTTCTGAAGGGACATGGATAGGATGATTGTGTTCCTCAGAGATGAGATCCAGGTAGGGGTAATCTGTGAGCCTTCCTTCCACTACACATACAGTTCTATCTCCTCCAATCTGTCCTTTGGTTTTGGGGCCCTAGGATCTAACAGTTCCTAGAGTTCAGGTGTCTGATCCGAAGAGCATTTCTTCTTCGACTCCAGCAGTCTCCCTGACCTTTTCCACTCCTATACCTTCGGATCAGGATGAGTCCCAGAGGCTAAGTGTCAGATCAGTGAGGCCAGGATCTACTCTGATGTCTGATCCATCCCTGCCCCTCGGTGCCTCCACATTTGATAGCTTGGGTCCGGTTCCCTCCTCAAAGCACGGGTTGGAGTCTTGATCTACCTGTGCTAAAACATTCGGCTCCAGTGCAGATGGCCACAGCTTCTCTGGGTCTTGTCTGCCTTCAAAGTTGTGGAAAGGGTTTTATTTCATTTTAAGGATCCAGTTTCTCATAGGTTGTTGGATCTTAACCCATTTCCCACTATGGTTCAGAGCTCTGATCCCATCAGACCTACTCCACAGCGACAGCCAGTTCCACCTAGCTTCCAGTCAGCTTCCATGGAAGAACTACCCATCTCTTTAGACACCTGTCCAGAGTATCCCCCTGAGGAGGTTCACGGGAAGAGAATGTGATAGAGGAAGCACATAGATTCCCCTTTGGGATTTCTCATTGAGGATGCTGATTTTGATGAAAGGGAAAGGTTCCTCAGATCACCACCTGACGTCTCATTTGGAAACATTTTAGAAATCCTCAAGCAGAAAGGTGGTTGGTCCTCTGATAATCCTTCTGAGTCAGTATTTTTGGAAGTGTTTAGTGCTGGCTCATCTAAGTCTTGTATGATTCCCCTGGTCAATGAGCTTATCTACCTAGTCTCTCACCAGGCATGGAAGGAACAGGATTCAGTTTAATCTATCTTGTGCCACCTGGAGAAGATTTTAGCGCCTCCAAAGGATAAACCCCAGTGGAGCAAGAGTCCCTGTTGGTGCAGTGGTTGTGGTGGCAGCCCTAATGAAGGAGCTCGCAGAACAGTGCTCCTCTGCCCACCCCCATAACATAGAATCTAGGGCACTGGACAGATTTTGAAAAGTGCATATTTGCTTCAGCAACCTTTGCCCTGTGATCCCTGAATTAACTGTCGCACTTTACCAGACTACAGAGAGATTTGACCAAAGAACTGTCAAAAGCCCTCTCAGAGCCCACATCTGCAGAGAATTACAAAAGATCATCTCAGCTGGCAATTGTTTTTATCTATTTCAAATGCGTCCACGAGGTTGATCTCTCATGCAGCAGAAGGTACTTCATGGGCAGCCGGTTCAGGCATTGTCTTACGGAGACTTGTCTGGATGCAGCTATGTGACTTTGCAGAGCCTTTCAAGTCATCTTCCGTCAATGATCCTTTTGATGGAACATACTTGTTTGACCCTTCTGTGAAAAAGTGCTTTCTCGCACTGAACAAGAAGGAAAGACACTACCATAGGGATTTGATTTTCTAACCCTCAACAATCCTTTTTAAGGAATCAGGTGGCAAGAAAATGTGGTTCCATAAATCTCTGGGATCTTTCCAGGGGTCGCACAGACAACTCCTTCAGAGGCAGAGAAGGGAGTTCAAATGGAAAACGCCATCTATGCGGCAGAGGCAGCCTACAAAATTTGGGTTCCCAAGATTCCTTTCTGGATAGACCCCCTTCAGCACTACTGAAGAGCTGCCCGCCTGTGTGGCTCTGGAGACAGTCTGGAGATACTTGTCCTTTGGGTTGTTATAATAGAAGATTCTTGGGTGCTGAAAATAATATACAGAGATTACTTCATACCCTTTTTCCAGATACCTGCTTCTAGATGAAAGATTCTCCCTGACATTCCACCCAGTTAGAGGGAAGCTGCAGCACACAAAATTCAAAAGCTGCTGGAAGAGTCATCCAGTTGGTCCCACCTGACCAAAGACTATTCGGAACTTGCTGAGGGTTCTTTTTAGTGGCAAAAAGACAGTGGGCCTGCGACCAATATTGGATCTAAGCAAGTCTGAACCAGTTTGTGAAGAAATCAAAGTTCCATATGGTGTCTGTTTAGTTCATTCTACCTCTTCTACACAATGACGATTGGATGTGCTCCATCAGTCTTTAGGATGCATATTATCACATCAAACTAGGCATTCCTGAAGACATTTACACTTTTGGCTGGGAGCTAGTCACTACCAGTTCAATGCCCTGCTGTGTGGACTCGCCACAGCCCCCAGGGTGTGTACCAGGTGTATGGCAGTGGTAGAGGTTCACGTGAGACTACAAGGATTCAGAATGTTTCCACATTTAGATGAGTGGCTTCTCACCATCCCATCTGTGCATCTCCCAGAACGAACAGTCCAGGGTCTATTTGCTGCTGTTTTGCCAGTCACTAGGCATAACATTCAACACTGCCAAATCCAAACTGATGCCAGTACAGAGCCTGGAGTTCATCGGTGCCCAGCTAAACACAATAAATCAGATTGCTTCATTACCTTCTCAGTGTTTACGCACACTCTGATCTCAGATTCATCAAATTCTTTCTCACCCTGCTCCTCCAGCCAGAATTGGTCTTCAAGCCTTGAGTTCCGTAACAGCATGAATAGTATTAGTCCCATTAGCACATTATTTTATGCGTGTTCTTCAATGGACTGTAGCTGTTCAATGGTCTGTTCTTTGAGTGTCACTATCTTTTCCAATCAGACTTGCTCAGATATGCAAAAATTACATTTGCTGGTGGATACAGTCATACTACATTTACCTAGGTCGGCATTTCTTCCTATCTCCCCCATTAACCACAGTGACCAAAGATGCTTCCAGTTGGGTTGGGGGGTATTTCTTGGGAAGGTCGGTCCATAGCACGTGGTCCCCCCCAAAAGATCGACTCGTAGTTCTGGAGATGAGAGCAGTCTTTTAGTGTTGCAGGCATTTCAAGATGCTCTTCCTCTAGGAGCCATTGCGATTCAGACTGACATGTCTGTGGTCTGGTGCATCAACAAGCAAGGAGGGAGCCTGATTTTACCTCCCCCTGTCGAGAAACTGTAAATGTGTGACAGTGGGCGGTCTCCTGTAACTGCTTTCTAGTAACAAAGCACATTCTGGAAAAATCCAACATACTGTCTGACAAACTCAGCAAGTAGATTCTGATGCCTCACGAGTGGACTGTCAGTCAGTGGTGGAGAAAATTTTCTGTTTTTGGGACCAAACTTGCTGCTGCTGCTTTGCATCTCCCCGCAAGTGTGGCAGATATTTTGCCCTGATCCCCCCTCAGATGGAGTCGCTGAGAGATGCTGTAGTCCACGTATGGCTGTCTGATCAACTTTACGCCTTTCCCCTAGTACCTCTGATTCTAACATTTTTACAGAAAACTAGTCGATTGAAGAGCTTGGTTGTCATCCTTGCCCCTTTTTAGCCTCGCTAGGTGTGGTTTTTCTACCTTTGGTCTCATCTTTGCTATCCTCCTTGGATACTGGACCCAAGTCTAGACATCCTGTCACATCCCTCAGAGATAAAATATCCTAATATTCCAACCTTCAAATTAACCCCATGTTTTTTCCAGTTCCATTAATAGACAGCCCAGGCTTTCTTCCCCAGTATGAGCCATACTTTTATCCTTACAAAAAGATTCCACTTAAAGGCTATACAGAAGTAAGTGGAAACTATTTTTAATCTGGGCTCTGGAAAATGACATTGATCCATTCACTGCCCCTGTCTTGGCAGTACTAGACTTTTTAACTTCTCTATTTAAAGAAGGTGCTAGTTTTTCCATATTCAAAATGCAGTTGGTAGCCATTTCAAATTATCATTCAGAGGTCAATCAGAGGTCAAAAAGTCTTACTTGGCTGCTTCTAAGTTATGTAAGGTGTTTTTTTTTTTTTTTTTTATAATAGGCACCTTCTTGCTTAGACCTCCAGTGAAAAATCCTTCACTTCCCTGGGATTTAACAGTGCAGTAGATTCCCTCTTATCTGGTCTCACTGTGACTGGACCTTATTCTGGATAAACAAATGACTGTTTAATCAGAGCATACAAAATAGCATTTATTGGTTATAAATTAGCTAGAATAACAGGATTTGTGGTAGCATGCATTTTTCAGGAATAAGAAGTCTAAAATTCAAATGTCTGTCATTATTTAGCTTAGAGGAGGCAGAAGTGCTGTTCTTCTCTGTTGGCTTTTGCTAGGGCTGTGGTAGAAATTTGATGGCCGGTTAAAGAGACTGGATAAGAGGGAGTCTACTGTAGTAATGCAAGGTTTGACTCCAGGACAGTTTTTGCTGAAGGCTCGAAAGGATTTTAAGTACCTGTATTGGAAAACCGTTTTAGTAGCTGTTACTTTGGCCAAAAGGATATCCGAATTCTAACCTCTCTCGTCAAAAAACCCTTGCATTATTTTTCATAAAGACATGTTACCTTATATACAAACCCTTCTTTCCTACCAAAAGTGGCTTTTGAATCCAACATTAATCAAATCATACCTCTACCAGTCTTCTTTCCAAAGAAGAATATATGCTACATCTGTTACATGTGCATAGACAGTTATGTTTTTACTTGCACAGAACAAAGGAATTCAGGAAAACGGACCAGATGTTCTTCGTGTTTCACTGTTGCAGTCATCACACTTGGGTTACCTGCCTGCAGGTATCCCTCAGACTGCCCGAATACCAGAGTCTTGGGATTTCTGCATCAGATGCGGTCTCCTCTTCCTTGACGTCAGGGGTATAAAACATGCATCCGACACCATAACATCCGTCTTTCTTGCCGTGGAGGAGCCCGAAGCAGAAGCAATTTGCAAGTGCCGGTCGACCGCTTCCTGAAATTTTCATTTTTCGAGTTTCAAACCTGAAGTCTTCTAAAGCCAAGCCCGTTGGGGATCCTTTTTTCTTGCTCTAACTGATGTCAGAAAAAGTTAACAATTGTCTTGCTTGTGGAAAGCAAGTAACTCACATAGATTTTCATTCTTACTGCATCACCTGTTTAGGCCCAGACCACGACGTCCCTCGCTGTTGGTTTTGTGCCTTGTTTAACGCCCAAACCATTTGTCGTCGGGCTATCTTTGTTGCTAAATTCTTTTGCTCTCATTCTCCGTATTCCGAAATAGCTTCGATAAGCCATCCAAGTACCAATCTTTTGAAAAAACGTAAAGATAAAGACAGAGACAAGACCGCATAGATCCAAAACTGCCAACTACGCTTCCTTTAAGCTAGTCGCCAGTCTGCTGGTACTCAGCGTGGCACCCTTGCAGCCCCTGATGCCCGCTTCTACAGATTCGCAGGCCTCTGTTGTGACCCATACAGAGTCCGGTAAACCGGCGACAAACGCGCATGCTCAAGCTCCCATGCCACAAAAACAAATGCTTAGATTGGCTGAAGACCTTATTACTCTAATTAGGGGAAGCCAGCCTTCACCTGCTAAAAGACAAAGAATTGAGTTCCCTTCTGATTCAACAGACCAGGAGTCTGATGACTCTGACCCTTCTGATTACCAGGACATACCCTTATCAACCTGAGGATTCAGATGCAGAGGAATCCATTCCCTCTGCCACCCCTCCAGGGGATTTTTCTTTTGGTGAAACCTTGCATACTTTTAAGAGAGCTTTTCCGCTGGGAATGCCAGGACTATCCTCAGTCCAAAAACAGACCGAGAATTTTGAGTTGCCTCAGCACTGGACTCGAGCTATACCCCCTATCCTGGATATTGTAGATGGTCTTCATGGAATCCAGTCTTATTCCTGACACTTTACTACCAACCCCTAGAAAACCTGACTGGTACTATAGAATACCAGATTCTCACAAATTTCTCTTTAAGAATCCTACTGTGGATCCAGAGACCATTTCCTAGGGACCTAAAAGCATTAAAGCTGCTACAGCCAAAAACCCTACCCCTTCGGACAGGGATTCAAGAGCTTTAGACAGATGGTGTAAGAAAGTATATACCTCTGCTGCTCTTGCCATAAGAGCTTTGAATTGCCAATTTCACATGTTGAAGTACTAGCATCATATTATGGAACAAAAACAAAAAATGGTGTTACTTCTAGATTGTGCAGAAAATAGATTTACAAGAGTTAATGCATTTTGCAAACCAGGTTAGTAAACATACTTTGCAGTGTGGTTTTGATGCTTTAGAAGCATCTTGCAGGGCTGCAGTCACTGCGTCTGTACTGAGAAGGCATGCTTGCCTGAAGGAACAAATCTTGCCAGATCATGTCAAAACAAAATTACTAGATGCTCCTTTAAATCATGACCGTTTGGCACCAAAGCAGAAGTAGTTCTTAAAAAAGCTGGAGGAAAAGGCTAAATCTATGCAAACCGTCAAAGATATCTTACAGGTGCAGCCACCTAGATTCAGTAGGCATTGGTCTTCTAAAAACTGGTCCTTTCCAGCCCCTCCCAGGCCTTCTCAGTCCAAACCCAGGGGAAACAGATGACCAAGACTACAGTCTCAGGGTATGCAGAGAGTCTCAGGGTATGCAGAGAGCTAAACAATGGAGTGCTCCCACCTCTAAAACAGACAGTGGTAAGCCACCCCCTTATGGAAAAAGTTCACAATGACTTTTCAGTTATCCTTCCCAGCCATGCCCAGTTACTTGCACCCCTAGGAGGAAAACTTGCCCTTCATGCAAAAAACTGGATGTCCATTACTCAGGACCGATGGGTTCTAAACATTGTATCTCAGGGATACAGATTCTACTTCCATTCACTGCCAACCCCAGGTGGGTTGCCAAACCTTCCTCTAAACCAGTGGGCAGAGGCTCAAAAGCAAGTACCTTCCCTTCGCAATATCAGGGCTATTCAACCTGTTCCATTAGAAAAAAGGGGACAGGGTTTCTACTCCAGACTGTTCCTGGTGCCCAGAAAAGAGGGCTGTAAGCACCCTATCCTGGATCTATCGATTCTCAACACTTTTCTGGTGGTCCCAAAATTCAAAATGCTTACCCTGCAGCAGCTTCTCCCAATGCTAGCCAAGGACGCCTTGTTAGTCATCCTAGACTTCAAAGAAGCTTATCTGCACATCCCCATAAGGGAGTCTTTCAGGAAATATCTACATTTCAGGGCAGGCTCTATGCACCATCAGTTCTCTGCACTTCCCTTTGGCTTATCTACTGCGCCCAGAGTATTCACAAAGTGCCTAGCTCCAGACGTTGCGTACTGCAGGCAGAGAAATATTCAAATTTACCCATACTTGGACGATTGCCTGATTCAGGCGGACAGTCAGGAATTGCTGCTTCAGCACCTGGCATTTGTAAAAAGACTCCTAACTTCACTTGGGTACACCATCAACGAAAAGAAATCACAACTGGTGCCCAGTCAAAAAATTGTATTCATGGGAGCAAGCTTAAACACACCTTCCCAGATGGCATTCCTCACTCCAGAAAAGCAGGTCTATTTGACAAACTACTTCAAACTAATGGCCATCAAAACCCAGCTATCTGCAAGGAAAATACTGCAAGCCCTAGGGTTCATGGCCTCATGCATTCTGCTAATTCCATATGAAAGACTACATATGAGGAAACTTCAGTGGTACTTATGTCAACATTCTCAGGACCTGGAAACGGTGATTCCTATCATACCTTGTCTAAGGACAGAGTTCCTTTGGTAGGCAGAAGCATGCAACCACAAGAAGGGACTGCTTTTCACTCAACCCCTTGCCGCCCAAACCCAGACAACAGACGCATCAGACTATGCATGGGGGGCACACATGGCAGGCACATGCATTCAAGGCAAATGGAGCCCAGGACAAATTCTCCTGCATATCAATCAAAAAGAGATGCTAGCTGTACAGAATGCTCTGACAGCCTTCAAATACCTAATCCTTCCAGGACAGCTCCTGATAAAGACAAGACAACACAGCTATGTGGTACATAAAAAAGCAGGGGGGAACCCATTCTTACCCACTCTGCAGGTTAGCCATGGCCGTGTCGAACACAGCCCTGAGCAATAGTGCACCTACAAGCTCAATTCCTGCCAGGCAAACAAAATTCACTGGCAGACTTGAGCAGAAATCTACTGGACCCACATGAATGGAAATTGGAGCCCAACTCATGGAGTTGGACCTCTTTGCCTCCCCCGAGAACCATCAATTTAGCAAATTCTTGGCCAGGACAGGCCAAGGGCAATCCTTATTGCCCCAGACTAGCCGCGCCAGCACTGGTACCCACTCCTATGCAGTCTGACAGCTGTGCCACCGTGGCACCTACATCTCACAACCATCCCTGCTATCTCAGCAGGAGGGCCACATTTTGCATCCACAGTTGCAAACCCTAAACCTTGCAGCCTGGCTTATCCCCTGAATACACCACCAGCAAGCAGGTGCTAGACGTCAACCTTGAGGCCAGAAGGCCTAGTACTAGGAAATCCTATGCTGAAAAGTGGAAAAGATATTGTTCTTGGAATCAGCCTCAAGGAAAGGACACAGCTGTGCCCTCCTTGCCTCAAATCCTTGATTACCTAACAGAACTGCTCTACAGAGGCCTGTCCTCCTCCTCCTCCATTAAGATTCATGCCTCTGCCATCTCAGCTCATTAAAATACTGAGCCACCTCTCTTTTCTCACCCTCTCATCAAACAGTTCCTGAGGGGGGATAACAATTTGAGGCCCCCTAGGAGAGATCCCACCCCTTCCTGGGATCTTAACTTTGTACTGGAAAAGCTCACGCTTCCACCTTTTGAACCGGCTGCTTCGGCAGAGTTAAAATTCCTCTCTTGGAAAACAGCCTTGCTTCTAGCCATTACTTCAGCAAGAAGAGTGTCTGAGTTACAGGCACTAATGGCTGTGGAACCCTTCATTATTTTCCATGCTGACAGGGTTTCCCTCAGGACTAGCCCATCCTTTATGCCTAAGGTGGTATCCAGTGTGGCTCTAAGCCAATTCATCCATTTGCCAACCTTCTTCCCTAATCCTCAGAATAAAGAGGAAAAGATCCTGTACTCCTTGGAAATGCACAAGACCGCTCCGGTTCTACCTTGACCGAACTAAACCTTTCAGAAAATCTGACCAGCTGCTAGTCAGCTTTGCTACAGGGGAGAGGCAAGGCCATTTCAAAGCAAACCGTTTCCAGATGGATAGCACATTGCATCCATTTCTGCTAGAAGCATCATGGAAAACCTACCCCACAGGGGATCAGAACACATTCCAGTAGGGCTAGTTCCACCTCTACAGCATTTCTCAGGGGAGTCCCTACCAGGGGCATCCTGGAAGCTGCATCCTAGAGTTCTGTACACACCTTCACCCAAGCATTTCCACTTACCTGTTTTTTTCTAAATCCAGATCTGGATTTGCTACAGCAGTCTTACAAGGCCTGCTAGCCAGCCCTGCTATTTATTGATTGCCTCCACCCTTCCTCAGCTTTGGGAATCAACCCAAGTGTGATGACTGCAACAGTGAAACATGAAGAACATAGTACAGTTGTGTACACTTACCATAAATGTAGATGTTTGAGTGTATTCACTGTTGCAGTCCTGGTTTCCCTCCCTCCAACCCCCTGGTTTTCTCTATCCTTTCTACTTATCCTTTTTATGGCCATTTCCTATGGCAGTGGTATTTACTTTTTACTGGGGATGCTCCACACCATTTAATAGCTTCCTATTTTGGGGGCTCCTGACATTTGGGGCAAGAAAAACTGATGTAATGGCGTCGGCTGCATGTTTTATACCCCTGACGACTTGACGTCATGGAAGGAGAGACAGCATCCGACGCAGAAATCCCAAGACTCTGGTATTCGGGCCGACTGAGGGCTACCTGCAGGCAGATAACCCAAGTGTGATGACTGCAAAAGTGAATACACTCGACCATCTACATTTATGGTAACTGTACACAATTGTACTTTGTTTGCCTCTCTTTCACCTAGTAGAGTGGAATCTCCAATTTCTAAAGTTACATTGACCAAATAGGTAATTGCATTGCTTGGATTTATTCCTAGCAAGACCTTTCTTTACCAAAACCTCCTAAGGCCCATTCGACTAGATTCCTGACCACTTCATCTGCATTTTGGTCAAAAACTTCAGTGATATTTGCACAGCAGCCACATGGCCCAATGCTGATACCATTGTTACTCATTACAAATTGGACTTAATTTCCAGAAGTAGAGTTGCCTTTGGTTCAGCAGTTCTCTGGAATATCTTTTCATGAGGGCCACCCAAGATGTACATAGCTGGAGAACTCTGTCCCATACATTGAGGAAGAATGAAAAGGACATCATCAGATATAAGTTATGTATTCACCATAACTAGACATTTGTGTTGTCCATTTTCATTCTTCCTCAACTCTTCCCCCTTCCTGTCATCTGCTGGAGTGACCTGATGGATATTTGTTTGGAACTTATAGATGTTCATGTTTCACTGTTGCAGTCATTACATTTGGGTAATCTGCTGGCAGGTTGCCCTCAGTCGGCCTGATTAACAATCTTGGGTCCTGCGTCGGTTGCTGTCCCTTCTTCCATGACGTCAGGTCGTCAGGGGTATAAAACATGCCGCCGAGGTCCAAAACTGCCGACAACACTTCTCCTAAGCCAGTCGCCAGTTCGCCGGTAGTTAGTGAGGTGCATGTTCATCGTGTTACCCTGCTGCAGTCATCACACTTGGGTTATCCTGTCGTCAGGCGGTCCCGCAGTTGGCCGGAATTCCAAAGTCTTGGTCCGGTGTCGGTTGCTGTTGCTTCTTCCCTGACGTCAGTGCACCAGGGGTATATATAATGCATCAGACGCCATTTTTTTCGGTCTTTCTTGCTGCGCGGTGCCCGAAATAGAAGCAGTTCGCAAGTGCCGGTCGGCCGACTCCTGAGATTTTCGAAGTCGAATTTCAGATCCGAAGTCTTCAATAAAGCTAAGTACCCCGTTGGGGAAACTTTTTTTGCCTCAGACCGATGTCAGAAAAGGTTAACAATTGTATTTCTTGTGGGAAGCAAATACCTCATAAGGATTTTCATTCTTGCTGCATACCTTGCCTAGGCCCAGACCACGACGTCACTGGTTGTCGTTTTTGTGCTAGGTTTAATAAGCGTACTATAAAAAGTCGCTTTGATTTCGCACAACACTACTTCAGTAGAAAATTTAACTACACAATGCCGTCGGAGCAACCGACTACCGGCATGCACAAAAAACGCAAGGATAAGGACAGGCAGCCTAGACCCAAGCCAGACTCCGAGGCCTTGGCTGGACCGGTCTCCGGTGAGGCTCCGACGCAGCCCCTGACTACTGCAGATTTGGAACCAGAGACTGCCTCGGAGCCTTTGGCGGACAGAGCTAGGCCGACACAGCCATTTTGTTTAGCCCCTACAGACGACACTGCAGAAAGAGATGTCGGTGCTGCAGAAACATCTTCGGTTTCTGAAGGCGTCTTCAGACCGACTACGCTCACCATAAAAACGTACCCTAAACTTAAGACTCCTATTAAACCTAAAAAGACTGCACTTCAGTCATCAGTTCAAGGCCCCATGCCTAAGAAACAGATGCTTAAAATGGTTGAAGATTTGATCTCTTTAATCAGGGGTTCCCAACCCCCACCCGACAAAAGGCCTAGACAAGAGGAAGATTATGCCTCCTCTGATCAAGTGTCTATTTCCTCAGGCTCATCTGAGGACCAAGATTACTCCTTCTACCCTTATGAAGATTCTGATGTTGAGGATTCTATTCCCTCAGCTTCTCCTCCTGAAGACTACTCCTTTGGGTAAACTTTACACACTATGAGGGAACATTTTCACTGGGAAGGTCAGGACTACTCTGACTCAAAGAAAAGACTCAGAGAGTTTTTTACTCCCCCAGCACAGACCACTTGCCATCCCCCCCAGTTTTAGACATTGTGGATGATGTTTACTTAGAATTTAGTTTGAACCCAGATTCTCTGCCTCCTGCTCCAGCCAAACCAGACAGATACTATAGAGTGCCTGATTCCCACAAATTCCTTTATAAAAGCCCTGTTGCTGATCCAGAGACCATCTCCCAGGGTCCGAAAGGGGCTAAGGCTTCTATGGCAAAAAATCCTGTACCCTCTGAAAGGGACTCCAGAGCACTAGACAGGTGGGGGAAAAAGGTTTACACCTCAGCCACTCTAGCTATGAGAGCACTAAATTGCCAATTTCACATGCTAAAATATCAGCAATTTCTAATGTCTCAGTTAAAACAAAAAATGAGCACACTCCCTCAACAGTCTGAATTGAAAGAAATGCAGGATCTGTTGCATGCAACTGAACAGGTGGGCAAACATACTTTACAATGTGGGTTTGATTCTTTGGAGGCTTCCTGCAGAGCAGCCGTCACTGGGCCTGTTATACGTAGACATGCTTGGTTAAAGGAACAAACTCTGCCTGATCATGTTAAACAAAGCTTCTAGATGCTCCCTTACAGCAGGATGTTCTATTTGGAGTTAAGGCAGAAGAAGTCTTAAAGAAAATGGAGGATAAGGCAAAAACTATGCAGACAGTCAGATTTTCTACAGGTACAGCCCCCTCGCTTCAGCAGAAATTGGCCAACAAAAAATTGGTCCTTTCCAGCTACTGACAGACCACAGAGGAGTAAATACAGACGTCCAAGAGGCAGAGGACAACCACAAGCCCAATACAAACCTCAGCAATGGGGCACTGCAACACAGAAGGGAGGAGAAGACAGGCCCCAAACTACCAGAAGGCAAACTCAATGACTTGCACCTCATCTGGCCAAGCAACACTCTTGGCAGCTCCCTTGGGAGGAAAACTCGCACTTTTTTCAGACAACTGGCACATTGTCACAAAGGGCAAATGGGTCCTAGACATAATCTCACGAGGATACAGATTCCATTTCCACACCTTGCCAATGAAAAGCGGAATGCCAAACCTGCCACAAAGTCAATGGACAGAGGCACAAAAATAAATTACAGCTCTCATGGACATGAGAGCCATTCAACTGGTACCTACACGAGAGCAAGGCCAAGGATTTTACTCAAGACTCTTTCTAGTCCCCAGAAAGGACAATGCCTGGAGACCAATTCTGGACCTTTCAATTCTAAACACCTTCTTACAAGTACCCAAATTCAAGATGCTAACACTACAGCAGCTTCTTCCCATGTTGGGCAAGAAAGCATGGCTAGTAACGTTGGACCTCAAGGAGGCATACCTGCATGTCCCTGTCAGACAAAGTTGCAGAAGATACCTCCATTTCATTGCAGGTTCAACCCATTACCAATTCTCTGCACTGCCCTTTTACTTATCTACTGCGCCCAGGGTCTTCACAAAATGCCTGGCACCAGTAATTGCATACTGCAGACAAAGAGGAATTAAAATATACCCATACCTGGACGACTGCCTCATCCAAGCAGAAAGCAAGGACATCCTCTTAAAACATCTGGCTTTTGTAAAACATCTTCTAAGTTGCCTGGGGTACACAGTAAACGAAAAGAAATCAAAACTAGTACCCTCACAAAATATGACATTCCTGGGTGCCAGCTTGAATACAACAGCCCAGAAGGCATATCTGACGCCAGACAAACAACTACAACTGACTCAATTTTTCAAAACAATGGCAACAAAGACCCAACTCCCTGCAAGAAAAATTCTGCAGGCCTTGGGCTTCATGGCATCTTGCATACTACTAATACCATTTGCAAAGCTGCATATGAGGAAATTACAGTGGTACCTAAAAAGCATATGGTCTCAACACAGCCACAGCTTGGACACAATGATATCTCTCATTCCTTGCCTACAACAGGAGTTTCTATGGTGGTCACAGGCATATCACCTCAGCAAGGGTCAGCCTTTCACCTTGCCCACAGCCAGGCAAACTATGACAACAGATGTATCGGACTACGCCTGGGGAGCACACATGGCAGGACACTGCATTCAAGGCGTATGGACTGCAGATCAAAGAAATCTGCACATCAACCAAAAAGAGATGCTAGCTGTACAGAATGCTCTGACAGCGTTCAAGAACCTATTACATCCAGGACAACTTAAAATAAGGACGGGCAACACCACAGTAATGTGGTACATAAACAAACAAGGGGGTACACACTCCTACCCTCTATGCAGACAAGCAATGACCTTGTGGAAAACAGCACTGGCTTACCAAGTTCAGTTGCAAGCTCAATTCCTGCCAGGAAAAAAGAACACATTGGCAGATGACCTCAGCAGAAACATCATGGATCCCCATGAGTGGAAACTGGATCCACAAGTATTTGCAATGATTACTCAAAAATGGGGCCTTCCAGACACAGACCTGTTTTCCAGCCCCCAAAACTATCTGCTAACAAAATTTTGTACACGGACACTTCACCATCAAGCTTGGAAAGTGGACACACTCTCATTCAGTTGGAAAAACCTGATAGTATATGCCTACCCTCCATTGCCTCTCCTCACAAAGGTGCTGCTAAAAGTCAGAAAGGAGATACCACGAATGATACTCATAGCCCCAGACTGGCTACGCCAGCACTGGTACCCACTATTAAGGAATATGGTCCAGGGCCCACCTTGGATTTTGCCACAAATTGCCCATTTGCTCACACAGCAACACAATCAGATTCTACACAGCCAGCCCAAAACCTTAAATCTGGCTGCATGGCAAATCAACTAAGCATCCAGCCAGCTCCTCTTTCCCAAGCAGTTATGGATGTTATTCTGGAAGCTAGGAGGCCCAGCACCAGGAAGGCCTACTCGGACAAATGGAAAAGATTTTGCGCCTGGAACCAAGCTAAAGGCCAAAACACACTTCAGCCTCACATGCCTCAGATTCTACAGTATTTAACTGAGATGTTGCACAAAGGACTTTCTTTTTCTTCCATTAAAATCCATGCATCAGCTATTTCAGCCCACTACAACACGGATCCACCCTTATTTTCACATCCACTTCTAAGGCAGTTCCTCAGAGGGGCAAAAAACATTAGACCCCCCCAGGAGAGCACCTACACCAACATGGGACTTCAATTTTGTTCTGGAAAAACTAACGCTACCTCCCTTTGAACCAGCTTTCTCTGCAGATCTACAGTTTCTGAGCTGCAGGCACTAATGGCAGTGGAACCTTTCCTCATTTTCCATCGACAGAGTTTCTCTACGAACTAATCCTTCCTTCATGCCTAAGGTGGTTTCCAGTGTGGCTTTAAATCAAACCATCCACTTACCCACCTTCTTCCCAAATCCACAGAACAAAGGAGAAAGACTCCTGCATTCCTTGGACATTCACAGACAACTTCGTTACTACTTGGATAAAACTAAGGTTTTCAGAAAATCTGACCAGCTCTTTGTATCCTATGCTACAGCTTCACAAGGGAAGGCTATATCAAAACAAACCATTTCCAAATGGATAGGACATTGCATTCATTTTTGCTATACCCATCATGGAAAACCAGTTCCTGCTACCGTTAGGCCCCACTCTACCAGGGCAACAGCTACATCTACAGCCTTCCTCAGGGGGGTTCCAACCAAGGAGATTTTGGAAGCTGCAACTTGGAGTTCAGTACACACCTTTACCAAACACGATCACTTACCACTTTACTCCAAGACTAGAGCTGGCTTCGCCACTGCAGTTCTGCAGGGCCTTCTAGCCTCCTCCAACCCTCTGACTCCTCCACCCATCCTTAGCTTTGGGATTCTACCCAAGTGTGATGACTGCAGCAGGGTAACACTATGAACATAGTACAGTTTTGTACCTACTATAAATGTAGATGTTCGAGTGTACAACCTGCTGCAGTCCAGGTTACCCCCCCCCCTCCATCCCCTCTGATCTAACTGGCTAAATCTCTACAATTCCTTCCTGATGTATTTGCTTATAGCTGGAGGGATTTTGTGTTTGTGCTAAAATTTCTTAAATTGGTGCTAATTACTGACCACCTTTTTGTGGGCACCTGACATCTGGGGCAAGAAAAACTGAAGAAAATGGCGTCTGATGCATTATATATACCCCTGGTGCACTGACGTCAGGGAAGAAGCGACAGCAACCGACGCTGGACCAAGACTTTGGAATTCCGGTCGACTGCGGGACCGCCTGACGACAGGATAACCCAAGTGTGATGACTGCAGCAGGGTGTACACGAACATCCACATTTATGGTAGGTACAAAACTGTACTTTCCGCAGCCCCTGATACCCGCTACTTCTGATTCCAGGCCTCTACTGAGACCCATTCGGAGTCCAGTATACTATGGATCCCGCATATGTTTCTACCTTGGGTGGGTCTGGAGCCACTATGCAGGCACAGGCTTCTGAGGGTGTATCCAGGCCTACGGACTTGCATATTAAACAGATGCCTCCTTCTGTACTTGGGCCTAAATCTCAATCCATGTCTAAAACACAGACACCCAGGCCACATAAAAAACAAATGATAAGAATGGCTGAAGATCTAATAACTTTAATCAGGGGTAGCCAACCCCTCCCCACTTCTAAGAGGCCTCGGACTGAAGTTGATTATGAATCATCTGATCAGGATTCTGTTTTTTCTGATTCTTCTGATGATCTGGATTTCCCCTTATCTACTTATGAAGATTCTGATGCAGAGGACTCCATTCCCTCTGCTTCCCCTCCTGAGGATTTTTCTTTTGGGGAAACCTTACGGGAGCATTTCCACTGGAAAAGCCAGGATTTTTCTGATTCAAAAGAGGCGTAGGGATTTCCTTCTCCTACCTCAGCATAGGCCTTTAGCTATTCCTCCTGTACTAGACATCGTTGATTATGCTTTTTCAGAATCTAGTTTGGCCCCTGATTCCCTGCCTCCTGCTCCCAGAAAACCTGACAGATACTACAGGGTACCCGAGTCCCACAAGTTCCTTTTCAAAAATCCTATTGCAGATCCAGAGACTATTTCACAGGGGCCCAAGGGCATTAAGGCTTATACTGCAAAAAATCCTACCCCCTTCTGATAGTGACTCCAGGGCACTGGATAGATGGGGTAAGAAGGTTTACACTTCTGCCACCTTGGCCATTGGAGCTTTAGACTGCCAGTTTCATATGTTAAAGTATCAGCAACATGTTATTGGACTGCTTAAACAGAAAATGATTTTGATTCCTGACTGTGTGGAAAATAAAGAATTACAGGATTTAATGCATTCTGCTGAACAAGTTGGAAAACATACTTTGCAATGTGGTTTTGATTCATTAGAGGCCTCTTGCAGGGCTGCTGTTACTGGGTCTGTGCTCAGAAGGCATGCTTGGCTTAAGGAGCAATCTTTGCCTGATCATGTTAAAGCTAAATTGTTGGATGGTCCTTTAAATCAGAACCGCCTGTTTGGCAACAAGGCTGAAGAAGTTCTTAAAAAGATGGAAGATAAAGCTAAATCTATGCAAACTGTTAAAGATTCTTTACAAGTTCAGCCTCCTAGATTTGGTAGGCACTGGCCCTCTAAGAATTGGTCCTTTCCAGCCCCTTCCTGGTCTTCTCAAGCCAAACCCAGACACAGCAAAAACCCCAGGTTTCAGTCCCAGGGGACACACACATCTAAGCAGTGGGGGGCCTCCACTTCCAAATCTGGGAATAATAAGACTCCCCCCTATGGTAAACTGTCTCAATGACTTCCTTTTAAAATTTCCAAGCACTTATCAACTGACTGCCCCTTTGGGGGGAAAGATTGCTCTTTGTGCAAAGAATTGGGAACTCATTACCCAGGACAAATGGGTTTTAAATTTAGTGACCCAGGGATACAGATTTCACTTCCACACATTGCCGACACCAAGTGGGTGGCCGAGACCTACCCCCAAATCAGTGGGCAGAGGCCCAAAAACAAGTACTTTCTCTCTTAAGCATGGGGGCTATTCAACTGATACCAGAAGAGGAAAAGGGACAAGGTTTGTACTTGAGACTTTTCCTGGTACCCAGAAAAGAAAATTCATGGCATCCTATCCTGGACCTGTCTACTCTAAACACCTTTTTGGAGATTCCAAAATTCAAGATTCTGACTCTTCACCAATTACTTCCTATGCTAGGCAAAGATGCCTGGTTGGCAACACTAGATTTAAAAGAAGCATACCTGCACATCCCAATCAGGGAATCTTGCAGTAGATACCTACACTTCAAAGCAGGCTACACGCAATATCAGTTCTCTGCACTACCTTTTGGCTTATCTACTGCACCTAGGGTATTCATAAAGTGCCTAGCTCCAGTTATTGCATTTTGCAGGCAAAGAAATATTCAAATGTACCATACCTGGACGATTGTCTAATTCAGGCAGAAAGCCAGGACATTTTAAATCATCTGGCCTTTGTAAAAAGGGTTCTAACTTGTCTGGGGTACACCATAAACAAAAAGAAATCACACCTGGTACCCTGTTGTCAAATTATATTCCTGGGAGCAAGCTTGAATACAACTTCCCAGATGACTTACCTCACGCCAGAGAAACAAATTAATTTGACAACCTACTTCAAACAAGTGGCTACAAAAACCCTGCTATCTGCAAGACAAATACTGCAAGCCTTGGAGTTCATGGCCTCCTGCATTCTTCTAATTCCATATGCAAGACTGCATATGAGGAAACTACAGTGGTATCTAAAAAGCCTACGGTGTCAACATTCTCAAGACCTAGAAAAAATGTTTCCTATCATACCTTGCCTACGCCTAGAGTTCCTTTGGTGGGCAGAGGCCTGCCACCAAAACAAAGGGCTACCTTTTACACCACCCCCTGCCGCCCAAACCCTAACAGACTCATCAGACTATATGCATGGGGGGCTCACCTGGTAGGGAAGTGCATTCAGGGCAAATGGAACTCAAGTCAAACACACCTGCATATCAATCAAAAAGAAATGTTAGCTGTACAGAATGCTCTGACAGCCTTCAAGGACTACATTCTTCCAGGACAACTAATGGTAAAGACAGATAACACCACTGTTATGTGGTACATAAACAAGCAGGGGGTACACATTCTTACCCCCTCCGCAGACTAGCCATGGCATTGTGAAACACAGCCTTGAGCTACCAAGTGCACCTACAAGCTCAATTCCTGCCAGGAAAATTAAATGCACTAGTAGACGGACTAAGCAGAAACCTCATGGACCCACACGAGTGGAAACTGGAACCAAGGATTTTCAACATGTTGTCAAGCAGATGGGGGAGCCCAGATATAGACCTGTTTGCCTCTCCCCAGAACTACCAGTTGGACAAATTTTGCACAAGGACTCCCCACAAACAAGCCTGGAAAGTGAATGCTCTGTCCTTCAGCTGGAAAAACCTATCAGTCTATGCCTTCCCCCCTCTGCTCCCCAAAGTACTACTAAAAATCAAACAGGACAAACCAAGGATGATTTTGATTGCTCCAGACTGGCCGCGCCAACACTGGTGTACCCCCTCCTGTGCAGTGTGTCACGGTTATCTCCATGGCTGCTGCCTCAAACTCCTTCCCTACTGAGAACCAGATTCTGCACCCTCAGCTTCTAACACTGAACCTTGCAGCCTGGCTAATTACTTAATCTCTCCTTTACCATCCCTCAGCAAACCTGTGATGGATATCATTTTAGAGGCAAGTAGGCCTAGTACTAGAAAATCTTATGCTGAAAAATGGAAAAGGTTCTGTGCCTGGAACCAATCTCAAGGGATGAGCACAGCAGCGCCCAGTTTACCTCAGATTTTACAATACTTAACTGAGATGCTTCACAAGGGCCTGTTTTTTCCTCCATTAAAATCCACACCTCAGCCATTTCAGTTCATTATAGCACAGAACTTCCCCTCTTTTCTCATCCACTGCTCAAGCAGTTCCTCAGAGGGGCCAAAAATTTGAGACCAACCAGGAGAGCTCCAACACCAGCCTGGGACCTCAACTTTGTCCTGGAGAAACTCACTCTACCTCCTTTCAAGCCAGCTGCTACTGCAGACATAAAATTTCTTTCTAGGAAAACAGCTTTCCTTTTAGCAATCACTTCAGCTAGAAGGGTATCTGAATTACAGGCCCTTATGGCAGTGGAGCCTTTCATCATCTTTCATGCGGACAGGGTGTCGCTCAGAACCAATCCATTCTTCATGCCCAAGTTGGTATCCAGCATGGCTCTTAATCAGTCCATTCATTTGCCAACCTTCTTTCCCAATCCACAGAATAAAGGGGAACGGATACTGCATTCTTTAGTTGTGCACAGACAGCTTAGATTCTACTTGGACAGGACTAAACCTCAAAGGAAATCTGAACAACTGCTGGTGGTATTTGCTGCAGGGGCAGAGGGGAAGGCTATTTCAAAGCAAACCATTTCTAAATGGGTAAGCCATTGCATTCATTTCTGCTGTAAGCACCATGTAAAACCTACCCCCCTCCACCAGGGCTTCATCTACCTCTACAGCCTTTCTTACAGGCGTCCCTACCAGGGACATCCTAGAAGCTGCTACCTGGAGTACTGTACATACTTTCACCAAGCATGATCTTTTGCCAATTTTCTCTAAATCCAGAGCTGGCTTTGCCACTGCAGTCTTGCAGGGCCTTATAGCTGGCCCTAATGCTATCTAAATTCCTCCTCCCAACCATAGCTTTGGGAATCTACCCAAATGTAATGACTGCAACAGTGAAACACGAAGAACATAGTACAGATGTCCTTCAAGGATGCATCTGCAGTCATCACATATGGGTTGTCCTGCCTCAGGCAGCCCTTCGGTCGGCCGGATTCCAAAGTCTGGGTCCGGCGTCGGCTGATGTCGCCCTCTCCCCGACGTCAGAGCGCCTGGGGTATAAAAGCATCAGCCGGCGCCATCTTCCTCCGTCTTTCTTGCCGTGTGGTGCCCGAAGCAGAAGCAGTTCGCACGTGCCGGTCGGCCAGCTCCTGTAATTCAGCTACCGAAGACTTCAAAAGCTAAGTACCCCGTTGGGGACTCTTTCTTGCCTCAGCCGATGTCAGATAAAATTAATAGTTGCTTAACTTGTGGGAAACAAATACCTCATAAGGATTTCCACTCTTACTGCCTCCCCTGCCTAGGCCCAGACCACAACGTCTCGGCCTGTTCAGCCTGTGCTTCCTTCAACCGACGCACTCTTAGACGTCGGGCGGAGTTTGCAGAGGAATTTTTTGGGGCTAGTTTTGCTTACAATATGCCGTCGGAGACTCCGACTTCCCATTTAATTAAGAAACGGAAGGACAAGGACCGACACGCGGGCTGCGGTTTCGGCTGAAACCACAGCCAGGTCTACCGTGAGTGTCTCTGTCTCGGCTGAAACAGAGTCCTTGGTACTTCCATCCAGGCCCCGGAGGCCCCTGCTGAGTCGGTTATTGAATTTCCTTCAGAAACTGGTGTTTTGGAAACTTCTGACACCATTCCTCTAGACAAAACTACACCAGCACGTGGTGCAGCCAGGCCTCCTGCATCCATGTCCATAAAGGCATTTACCAGGGCTAAAGCTGCTAAACACACAAAAACTATGCCTCCCAGGGTTATTCCTCAGGGACTCTCCAGGCCCCGGAGGCCTCTGCTGAGTCGGTTATTGAATTTCCTTCAGAAACTGGTGTTTTGGAAACTTCTGACACCATTCCTCTAGACAAAACTACACCAGGACGTGGTGCAGCCAGGCCTCCTGCATCCATGTCCATAAAGGCATTCACCAGGGCTAAAGCTGCTAAACACACAAAAACTATGCCTCCCAGGGTTATTCCTCAGGGACTCTCTACAGGTTCACAGATTCTAAGTTTAGCAGAGGACCTAATTTCCTTAATTAGGGGCTCTCAGCCCCATCCGGACAGGGGCTCTCAACCTCCTCCAGACAAAAGGCCCAGGGTTGAGCCCTCTGATCCCCACTCTTCAGAGGAGGCCTCTGATGGCTCTGCACTCTCGGACTACCAGGAGGAGGCCTTTTCGGCCTACGAGGATTCTGATGAAGAGGAATCTATCCCCTCGGCCTCCCCTCCTGAGGAACTTTCCTTCGGGGAGACCCTGCACACTATGAGAGAGCATTTCAAATGGCAGGGCCAGTAATTCTCTGATTCCAGGAAGAGATTAAGAACTTTTCTGCATTTACCTCAGCATAGACCTTTGGCTATTCCTCCTGTTTTGAATGTCATTGATGATGTGTACTCTGAGTCTAGCATAACCCCTGACACTCTTCCTCCGGCCCCTGTCAAACCCGATAGGTACTACAGGGTCCCGGACTCGCATCACTTTCTTTACAAAGCCCACTGTGCTGACCCAGAAACTATTTCCCAGGGCCCTAAAGGGGTTGCAGCTGCCACTGCTAAAAATCCACTCCCCTCTGAAAGGGAGTCCAGGGCTTTAGAGAGATGGGGTAAAAAAGTGTATACTTCAGCTACTCTTTCTATGAGGGCATTAAATTGTCAATTTCATATGATACAGTACCAAGAGTATTTGTTAGATGAATTGCATAAGAAACAGTCTTCTCCTGAACCCCTAGATCGCAAATCACTTCAGGATCTGGTACATAACTCCCAGCAGGTTAGCAACCATTTCTTGCAGTGTGGTTATGATGCATTGGAAGCTTCATGTAGGTCATTTGGCTGAAGGAACAATCTCTGCCAGACCATGTTAAAGCTAAGCTTCTGGATGCTCCACTGGAAAAGCAAAAGTTATTTGGCTCCACTGCTCAGGAGGTCTTAAAGAAATTTGAGGAAAGGGCAAAATCTGTACAAACAGTCAAAGATTTTCTACAAGTCCAACTGCCAAGTTTCAGCAGAAATTGGCCTGCCAAGAATTGGTCCTTTCCGGACACAGAAAGATTTCAGAGAGGCAAGAACAGGCGTGCCAGAGGTAGAGGGCAAGCTAGAGGCTCCTACAGAGGACGTCAATGGCAGCCTCCCAACCAGAGAGGTAGTGCAGGACCTACAACTGCTGCACAAGGACAGACTCAATGACTTCACTTTGACTCCGCCAACCAGGGCTCAATTAGAAGCACCTTTGGGCGGAAAGCTTTCTTTATTCTCAGAAAATTGGCACAGTATTACAAGAGACAAATGGACACTGCAAATAATAGACAAAGGATACAGGTTCCATTTTCACACATTACCAAACGGAAAAGGCATGCCAGACCTGCCACCAAATCAAAGGGCAGAGGCTCTGAAACAAATCTCCAGCTTAATGCAAATGAAAGCTATAGAAAAGGTTCCTATTTCAGAACAAGGCCAAGGATTTTATTCCAGACTATTCCTTGTTCCAAGAAAAGAAAAACAATGGAGGCCTATTCTTGACTTGTCCGCACTGAATACTTATCTCATTGTGCCAAAATTCAAAATGCTGACTGTACAGCAACTCCTTCCCATGCTGGGCAAAGGGGTCTTGGCTGGTAACTCTGGACCTCAAGGAGGCATACCTGCATGTCCCTATCAGACAAAGTTGCAGAAGGCACCTCAGATTTCTTGCAGGTTCAGAGCATTATCAATTCTCAGCATTGCCCTTTGGCTTATCTACTGCGCCCAGAGTATTCACGAAATGCCTGGCATCAGTAATTGCACACTGCAGACTTCAGGGGATTCAAATATACCCATATCTGGACGACTGCCTTATAGAAGCGGACAGCCAACAAACTTTGGTAAAGCATTTGAATTATGCCATCCACCTACTTCAGGCCTTGGGATATACAGTCAACATTCCCGAATCAAGACTTGTAACATCCCAAAGAATAACTTTTCTGGGTGCGGATCTAGACACAACCACCCAAATGGCTTTTCTCACAGAAGAAAAACAAAGACAACTACCGGATTATTTCAAGAACCTGACAAGACAAACTCAGCTGACTGCAAGGAAAATCCTGCAGGCCCTGGGTTACATGGCATCTTGCATTCTTCTGATTCCACAAGCAAGGCTGCATATGAGGAAACTACAATGGTACCTAAGGAGTTTATGGACTCAGCACAGTCACAGCTTAGAAGCTTTGATCCCACTCATTCCATGCCTCCAAAAGGAATTTCTGTGGTGGGCTCAAGCAAGCCAGTCAAACAGGGGTCTGCCCTTCAGCAAACCAATAGCCAGCCAAACCATTACAACAGACACTTAAGACCACGGTTGGGGAGCACACATGGAGGGCAGATGTATTCAAGGACTATGGTCACAAAAGGAGCTACGCATGCACATAAACCAAAAGGAAATGCTGGCAGTGATACATGCAATCGAGGCCTTCAAACTCTTCCTGCATCAAGGCCACCTGTTAATAAGGACAGACAACACCACAGTTATGTGGTACATAAACAAACAAGGAGGTACCCATTCCTACCCTCTTTGCAGACTGGCAATGAGTCTATGGGAACTTTCCCTGAAACTCAATATAGAGCTGCAATCACAGTTTGTGCCAGGAAAAGACAATATACTGGTGGACAGCCTAAGCAGAAATATCACGGATGCACACGAATGGATGCTGCACCCAGACATCATCTTTCAGATAACACAATCATGGGGGAGGCCGGACATAGATCTTTTTGCCTCGCACCACAATCATCAGCTGAAGAAATTCTGCTCAAGGACATACCACCCACAAGCATGGAAAGTGGACGCCCTCTTTCAGCTGGAGAACTCTAACAGTGTATGCATTTCCACCTCTTCCATTAATGACCAAGGTCTTACTGAAGATCAGGACAGAGCAGCCAAAAGTGATTCTGATAGCTCCGGACTGGCCAAGACAGCACTGGTACCCACTGTTAAAGAGCATGTCACGCAGGAAACCGTGGCCTCTTTCTCAATGGCCACTTCTCCTGACACAGCACAATTACAAAACTCTGCATTCCAACCTGAAAACCTTGCAACTAACAGCCTGGAGAATACCTTGACTCCTTCCCAGGATAAGCTATCCAAGAGAGTGAAGGATATCATGGAAGCTCGCCGGCCTTCCACAAGAAAGGCTTACTCAGCAAAATGGAAAAGATATCGCACTTGGAGCACCACAAAGGGCCTAGATGCGACAGTGATGAACGTGGCACATATCCTGGAATACTTGGCAGAATTGCTCCACAATGGCCTGTCTTACTCCTCCATTAAAATCCATGCTTCAGCAATTTCAGCAGAATACAACACTGATCCACCTTTCTCTCATCCTCTCCTAAGGCAGTTTCTAAGAGGAATTAAAAACATCAATCCTCCAAGGAAACCACCAGTGCCTACAATGGGACCTTAACTTCGTGTTGGAAAAACTAACACTGCCTCCCTTTGAACCAGCAGCATCTTCGGAATTACAGTTCCTGTCTTGGAAGACTGCCTTCCTTCTAGCCATAACGTCAGCAAGAAGAGTATCTGAGTTACAGGCCCTCATGGCAGTGCAACCATTTCTTATTTTTCATCAGGACAGAGTCTCATTGAGAACCAATCCTTCATTTATGCCAAAGGTGGTATCCAGGGTCTCATTGAACCAAGCTATTCACCTGCCTACCTTTTTTCCAAATCCACAAAACAAAGGGGAAAAACTTCTGCATACCCTGGACATTCACAGGCAGTTGCGCTACTACTTGGACAGAACTAAAACTTACAGAAAATCTGACCAGCTGTTTGTAGCATATGCTGCTGGTGCACAAGGAAAAGCAATTTCCAAACAGACAATTTCAAAATGGATAGGGAATTGCATTCGATTGTGTTACTCCTTTCATGGAAAAACTGTGCCAGCTAACATTAGGCCTCATTCCACCAGGGCCACAGCCACCTCCACAGCCTTCTTAAGAGGGGTGGCTACCAAGGACATTTTAGAAGCTGCTACATGGAGCTCCGTGCATACATTTTCCAAGCATTACAATTTACCTTTATATTCCAGATCCAGAGCAGGCTTTGCTATGGCAGTCCTGCAAGGAATTTTAGCTACACCTTCTTTTACTTAGTTCCTACCACCCCCAGATTGGCTATGGTATTCTACCCATATGTGATGACTGCAGATGCATCCTTGAAGGACATAGTACAGTTTTGTACCTACCGATAGGTATGCATCTGCAGTCAGGTTTTCCCTCCCTCCTTCCCCTCTGTGGTAATTATTGGGTGCTTATCCCTCTCATAGCTAGCTGGGGTTATCTATTATGGTGTATTTGTTTGATATATATATATATATATATATATATATATATATATATATATATATATATATATATATATATATTTCTGTGCATGTTTGGAATTTATTGCATTTCTCCAAATTTAGCCTTCCTTAGAGGGCACCTGGCATCTGGGGCAAGAAAAACTGAGGAAGATGGCGTCAGCTGACGTTTTTATACCCCAGGCGCTCTGACGGGGAGAGGGCGACATCAGCCGACGCCGGACCCAGACTTTGGAATCCGGCCGACCGAAGGGCTGCCTGAGGCAGGACAACCCATATGTGATGACTGCAGATGCATACCTATCGGACATCTACATTTATGGTAGGTACAAAACTGTACTTTGTGTACACTTACCGTAAATGTAGATGTTCGAGTGTGTTCACTGTTGCAGTCCTGGTTACCCTCACTCCAGCCCCCTAACTTCTTTTGGGGCTATACCTTTACTTTCCTTTACTATGCTTAAAAGCCTTTTTGGTGTATTTGCTTTTTTGTTGGAGGTATATCCTTGTACTTTTATATTTAATTGCTTCCAGTTAGGGGGGCACCTGACATCTGGGGCAAGAAAAGCTGATGTAATGGCATTGGCTGCATGTTTTATACCCCTGCCGACTGGGTGTCATGGAAGAAGGGACAGCAACCGACGCAGGACCCAAGACTTTTTTAATCAGGCCGACTGAGTGCTACCTGCAAGCAGATAACCCAGATGTAATGACTGCAGCAGTGAATACTCTCTAACATCTACATTTATGGTAAGTATACACAACTGTACTTTCCTTTATACATTTCTACCATTTCCACTGATATGTAAGGTAATTCTGAAGATTCAAAAGGATACCACAAAACTAATTTTGGAGACCCCCTTTTGGCCCAGGCATTATTCCTTCTCCCTTCTTACAGAATTGGCTGAAGGCAGTTACCACATGCTTCCTCATAGAATCAATCTATTCTCACAGGTAGGGAGTTTGATGCACCTCAGTATCAATCACCTTCAGCTGACTGTCTGGATGATTGAATTCTAATAACTTTTAAGCACTTATTTCATGAGGGTGTGCAGCAGGCACCTAAAGGGGGCAGGAAAGCTTGCAATAGAAAAAAATAATGTATTAAGTGCAAGCAATTTTCTTGTTAGTGCCTAACCAGTAATGGGGGGGGGGGGGGTCAGGAATTTTGTACCATTGGTGTTTCAATATTTGTGAGAGTTACTTTCCTCTGGCTTCTCTTATTCCTCTCTAAAGGTTTGTCTTGCAGCCATTTTAGTATGTCTACCCTTGGATCCTCCTCTTTCTTCTGTTTACTGTGAAAGTTTATGAAAGGGGTTTTACACATGGCTGTCTTGTAAACCGATTG
Organism: Protopterus annectens; assembly: GCF_019279795.1. Lineage (NCBI taxonomy): Eukaryota > Metazoa > Chordata > Ceratodontiformes > Protopteridae > Protopterus > Protopterus annectens. Next base: position 310,874,231 of record NC_056746.1, on the reverse strand, counting down.
CTCCTCCTTGGTATCTCTACTTTGTGCTGTAGAAATTAACTTTGCACCTTTTGAACCTGCTGATCAAACTGATTTAAGATTCTTGACTTGGGAAATTTTACTTCTCATTGCTCTGACATCTGCAAAAAGTGTTGTGTATTGAAAGTTGTCGTGGTGGGCAAGTCCTGTCCGATTTTTCAGTGGGATAGAGTACTTTCAGAGTTTTCTTTGATTCAAGTCATCAATCTTACCAGTTTTCTACCCAGAATCCCCCAAAAAGGGATTCTGCATGCTGTGGACTTGCACAGGTAGCTCAGATACTTTCTTGATCGAACTAAGCCCTTTAGATAAGCTAATCAGCTATTTATATGTTATCAAGGGACATCCTATGCTAAACAGACAGTTCCTAGTGGTTGTCCTCAGCTATTGCCCCCCCCCCCCAATGGTGAATCCATTCCAGGCAGTATCAGGGTGCAATCTACTAGGGCATTGCCTTCTTTAATGGCATACTGAAAAAAAAGGTGAACTCTAGAAACATTCAAGAGCCAGCTATATATGGTCCTTTGTACATACTTTTACAAAGTGTATAAACAGTATTCCTTTTCACGGACCAAGTTGAGCTTGGCTAGGACCATTCTTCAGGGGCTGATGGATCCGTATCCTTCCTCCTCCCAAGTTGGCTAGGCTTTGGTATTCAGTTCACATAGCCTAAGGGCTACTGCAGCAGTGGGAATGATAAACATAGCACAGTTATGTAAGTTGCACTTACGATAACAGTTTATTCACTGCTTCAATAGCTGCATCCGCCGTCCATCCTCCTACTGACGTATATCGTAGTTGGGATGAAAAGTAAAAGTAAGGCTGTTTGTTTCTACTTATACTTTTTTGTTGTTGTTGGCTGGTTGGTTGAGTCAGAATTGTTAGGCTTTTCTCTCATATCGACTAGGAAGTCCTGAAGAAAGCTTCACTGACTACTGTATTCCCCCTTGGGGATTAGCCAGTGAGTAGCCAAGAGCGAAGGAGTGGGAAGAGACAGGTCTTTTTGCAGTGGTCTGGTTGTTTCCTAGATAGGAAATATTCCATGTAGCCTAAAGGCTACTGTAGCAGTGAGGAATTTGAATATCTACTGTTATGGGTAAGTGCAACTTAATGAAAAAAGTAGAACGAACAAAATACAAAAAACAAGAACACCCGTTCACAAAATAGAAGAGTCCAGCTGCCTCCAGGAAAAACAAGTAGTTTGACTCGGTCACTCCTGTTAGAAACGGACTGCAAAAACAAAACTTAATATTTCCATACACATTATATCTGAACAAATCCACAGTGAATTTGGCAAGTACAAATCACTATTTCTTCGATAAAAAAAAAAAAAAACGCTTTCATTTCATAAAAAAAGAAACTTCATTAGCTCTGATGAAGCTTCTTTTTGTATGAAACGAAAGCGCCTATCAATTTTTTTCATTCTTGTTGGCTTCTTTACCAACTGAAGAGTACATACCATCATAAGTAACCTGTACCAACTGATAGGTCCTTCCTTTCAGCCTCTGCATTTAAAAATTTAGTCTAGCTGCTATCCATAACCTGAATTTTGTAAATGAATTGCTTGCATTTTTGTCAGCTTCTAACTATGGCCCAAATGACCCAAGTTCAGTAACAGCATGAATGTCTGCTGCAGCAAATGCGGGGAGGATGGTCATGCCTGTCCCCAGGAGGGTAGGGACAAACTGGGGTCATTCAATGCCACAATCCCTCAGAAGAGAGATGGTGTTGCAAGGGATTGCACTGGCATGAGCATTCACCTACCAACATGCTTTGGTGATAGCTCTCATAAATGTATGGGGAGTGTGTTACTGTTACTGGAAGAGCACTGTAGTCCCAGGGATTATGCATGTTGCCTGTCCTGCTGTCTAGGGAGAAGTTGGTGACTATCCAGCAACCTCCATTCCCCTGATGTTTTTGAATGTAAAAAAAAATCTTCATGATTGTGTTGGAGATGGCCTCTTCTGATGGCGCCCTCTCTCCTGTACTGGAGAGATACCTGGAATGGGGGAAAAAATTAGCAAGAGTCCTGATAAAGGAAGACTGAATAAATCAGCAGGCACATAAGCAAAAAGTAGCGAGAAGAACATTTATTTTCTTGATTTTTGAGCGCCTTCTTCATCCCTTCAGATGTTTTACTTGAAAGTCCCTTTGTGTGCAAGCTATTCATTCTGACATAAAATAGTTTGCAGTTTTTGTATAAATATCCATATATGTGACTAGTGGGACAGTCTTTCTGAAGACTTTCACATTTCCTTTTCAAAGGTTGTTTCCAGTGTTTCTTTAAACGTGTTTCATGTTTCACCCTTTTTTTAATGGTTTCAAAACAGGTTTTAGTGACTGCTTCATACTGCATGCACATTTTAGCTTTGTAACATTGAAAAGTTTCTGTAAGATCTTGTATGCTAAATTTAAAGGGAGACTATTAATCATGTCAGTTGCTGTGAGATACATAGGGAATAGTTTTCATTCTGGTTGTCTAAGCAAAAATTTGACAAAGAAAAGGTTATCCTTTTATGCATACCTTTCAACCTCAAAATGAGAGAATCTGGGACAAAGGACCTTAAAATTAGGGTCAGTCAGGCACACTGAATTTTAACGTATTTAAATAAGCAAAAGACGGAGTGTCATTCTTATAGCAGTATTTTACAGTAAACTCTGTTAACCAGCACCCATGTGGATTGGTAGATGCCGGATAAGTGTAATTTCTGGTTGCTTGAGAGTTTACTATACCATATTGTACCACAAACACTGTTTTGATTTGATTTTAATACTGAAATACAGTAATTAAAAGCCTGGCTGGAATAATATTTTAAACTTATATTTTTGCTAGAAAGTGTGGCATGTGGAACAGTTTTCAGTGACACGCTGAGTGTATTGGAATTGAATAGAGAGAGAGAGAGAGAGAATGAATACATGTATAAAAGCAGAAGCAACTGTGTGTGAGAGATCGAAGAGATGTATGAAAGCTGAAGAGTGTGAGAAAAATCAGAGAGAGTGAATGCATGTATGAAAGCAAAAGTGTGTGAAAGATCAGAGAGATGTATGAAAGCTGAAGAGAGAGTGCGTGTGTGAGATCAGAGAGAATGAGCAATCTGTTGCAAACTAAGTATGGAGCGGGTGTTGACATTTTTGCAATTTGACTTGTTTGGCTTGGCTTTTTCTCAGGTTGGTGAGAGACAGAATTTGTATCTTTCTTTTTAAGAATCTAAAACTCTAAAAATGTAAGGTATGTTTCTGCTAGGGGAAAATGGAAAGTGCAACACACAAAAACTGAATTGTTCATACTGTATTTTTTTGAATTTTTTTTTTTTCCCTCTGGTTGCTTGATCCGGTTAACTGAAATATGTGAAGTTGTTCAATCTTGCCTTCATTCTTACTGATGGGTTTGGAGCCGATCCTTTGCTCCGAGTCGACCTATTTGCAAAGCTCGAGGTCGAAACCCTATCGCACAATGCACCTCCACCTTCCCCAGATCTAGTTTGCCGCTGCAACAGATCATGCGTCTTCTACAGCTCAGGCCGTATTGCTTCAGATAAGTGTGTTCTTTTTGGAGTTATTTGTAGATGTCCTTCAAGGGTGCATCTGCAGTCTTAACATATGGGTTGTCCTGCCTCAGGCAGCCCTTTGGTCCGCCGGATTCCAAAGTCTGGGTCTGGCCTCGGCTGATGTCACACTTCACCCGACGTCATAGCTGCTGTGAATTGGGTATAAAGGCATCAGCCGATGCCATTTTCCTCAGTCTTTCTTGCCGCGCGGTGCCCGAAGCAGAAGCTGTTCACAAGTGCCGGTCGGTCAGATCCAGAGATTTCTACTACCGAAGACTTCTAAAAAGCTAAGTACCCTGTTGGGGACTCTTTCTTGCCTGAGCCGATGTCAGAAAAAGTAAATAATTGTTTAACTTGTGGGAAACAAATACCTCATAAGAATTTCCACTCTTACTGCCTTCCTTGCTTAGGCCCAGACCACGACATATCAGCTTGTCTAGCCTGTGCTTCCTTCAACCGACGGACACTTAGACGTCGGTCGGAGTTTGCAGAGGAGTTTTTTGGTCCTGCTTTTGCTTACAAAATGCCGTCTGAGACCCCGACTTCACAATTAGCTAAAAAGCGTAAGGAAAAGGACCGACACTCGCGGCCCACGGTTTCGGCCGAAACCACGGTTAAGCCAACCGCGAGTGTCTCGGTTTTGGACGAAACAGAGTCCTCGGTTCTTCCTTCGGCCGAAAGCTTGCCTCACATAGCCGAGGCCTCACACAGCATGGCTGAATCTGCTACTGAACTTACCCCTGCTGTAGCAGGCTCCCAGGATTTATCAGATACTATTCCTTTAGACATATCTACTCCTGCACGTGGAGCTGCCAGGCCCCCTGCATCTATGTCTATCAAGGCTTTTTCTAGGGCTAAAGCAGCTAAATCTTCTAAGGCCTTGCCTGCTAAAACCCCCTCACACAGGCCTACCTCCAGTTCCCAAATGCTCAGCTTGGCTGAGGATCTCATTTCTTTGATCAGGGGATCCCAACCTCACCCAGACAGGGCCTCTCAACCCCCTCCAGAGAAGAGGCCTAGAGCAGAGCCCCCGGATCCTGTTTCTACAGACTACTCCTCGGATGATTCAGAAAACTCAGGTCCACCAGAAGGCCCATATTCTCCTTATGAGGACTCTGATGCAGAAGACTCCATTCCTTCTGCCTCTCCTCCCGAGGAATTTTCTTTTGGGGAAACCTTACATGCTATGAGAGAGCATTTTCAGTGTCAGGGCCAGGATTTTTCAGATTCAAGGAAAAGGCTAAGGACCTTTTTACATTTACCACAGCATAGGCCTTTAGCCATTCCTCCAGTACTTACAATTGTTGATGATGCTTATAATGATGCCTGTACTGCCCCTGATTCTCTTCCCCCGGCCCCTGCCAAGCCCGACAGATATTACAGGGTCCCGGACACACACTTTCACTTGTATAAGGCTCCTATTGCAGATCCTGAAACCATTTCACAGGGCCCCAAAGCTGTAGCAGCTGCCTCTGCCAAAAACCCCCTCCCCTCTGAAAGAGAATCTAGAGCATTAGAGAGATGGGGTAAAAAAGTTTATACTTCTGCTACTCTTTCGGCTAGGGCCTTAAACTGTCAATTCCACATGATTCAGTATCAGGAATTTTTGTTAGACCAGCTAAATAAAAAACTGTCCTCTCCTGAACCTATAGACCGTGAGTCCCTTCAGGATTTGGTACATAACACTCAGCAGGTCAGTAATCATTCCTTAAAATGCGGCTATGATGCACTGGAGGCTTCCTTTAGATCAGCTATGACTGGAACAGTGATTAGAAGGCATGCCTGGTTAAAAGAGCAATCCTTACCAGACCATGTAAAGTCAAAGCTTCTAGATGCTCCCATGGAGAAACAAAGTTTGTTTGGCTCACCTGCACAGCAAGTGCTAAAGAAGGTGGAAGAAAAAGCAAAATCTGTCCAAACAGTCAAGGATTTCTTACAGGTCCAGCCTCCGAAGTTTAGTAGAAATTGGCCTTCGAAGAATTGGTCCTTTCCAGACACCTCCAGAGCACAGAGAGGCAGAAATAGGCACCCAAGAGGCAGAGGTCAATCCAGAGGGGCCTACAGGGGACGTCAGTGGCAGCCTAACAACCAGAGAAGTACTGCCACAGATTCAGCTACGACCACCCCCACAGGGCAAACACAATGACTTGACTCTGATACCGCCTACCAGGGAACAACTGCAAGCACCCTTAGGCGGAAAGCTTGCCTTATTTTCCGTAAACTGGCATTACATTACAGGAGACAAATGGATTTTACAGACAATAGACAAAGGCTACAGGTTTCACTTCCACACTCTACCAAAAAAGAGAGGAATGCCAAACCTACCACCAAACCAAAAAACAAACGCTCTAGCACAAGTCAACCACCTACTAAGGATGAGAGCTATAGAAAAGGTACCGCCTATGGAACAAGGACAAGGATTTTACTCCAGACTTTTCCTGGTACCAAGGAAAGAAAACCAATGGAGACCTATTCTCGACCTGTCCGCTCTGAACACATATCTCATTGTTCCAAAATTCAAAATGCTGACCCTACAGCAACTTCTTCCCATGCTGGGCAAGGAGTCTTGGCTGGTGACTCTAGATCTCAAGGAGGCATACCTGCACGTCCCTATACGACCACATTGCAGAAGATACCTCAGATTTCTTGCAGGATCAGAGCATTATCAATTCTCAGCATTGCCCTTTGGCTTATCTACTGCACCCAGAGAATTCACGAAATGCCTGGCATCAGTAATTGCTCATTGCAGGCTTCAGGGAATTCAAATTTATCCATACCTGGACAACAAGACCAAATTAACAAAAGATTTGGAAAAGGTTATACAACTACTGCAAGCCCTGGGATACACAGTCAACATGAAAAAGTCAAGGCTGGTACCATCCCAAAGGATAACATTCTTGGGTGCAGAACTGGACACAAATCAAATGGCATTTCTCTCAGCAGAAAAGCAAAAGCAGCTACCACTCTATTTCATGGCATTAACAACGCAGAACCAGCTTACAGCAAGGAAAGTCCTGCAAGCCCTGGGATACATAGCATCCTGCATAATATTGATTCCACATGCCAGGCTACATATGAGGAAGTTGCAATGGTACCTAAGGAATGTATGGTCTCAACACAAGCACAGTCTAGAAGCCCAGATTCCTATAATTCCATGCCTGAAACAAGAATTCCTGTGGTGGGCTCAGGCCTGTCAGTTGAACAGAGGTCTGCCCTTCCACAAACCTCACCCAAGCCAGACTATCACCACGGACGCCTCAGACCTAGGCTGGGGGGCTCACATGGACAAGTGTATACAAGGCCTATGGACACAGGACCAGCTGAACCTACATATAAATCAAAAAGAGATGCTGGCAGTGAAACAGGCACTTCAGACATTCAGACCTTTTCTTCAACAAGGTCATTTGCTGATAAGGACGGACAACACCACAGTCATGTGGTATATCAACAAACAGGGAGGCACACACTCATATCCTGTATGCCGGATGGCAATGGACCTGTGGAATGTGGCCCTGAACCACAACATTCAACTCCAGGCCAAATTTGTGCCAGGAAAAGAAAATTCACTAGCAGACACCTTAAGCAGAACTACCACGGATGCCCACGAATGGATGCTGCATCCAGACATCTTCAAAACCATTACAAAGAAATGGGGACTACCAGAAATAGACCTGTTCGCATCCCCACACAACCACCAATTGAGGAAATTCTGCACAAGGACATACCATCCACTGGCTTGGAAGGTGGACTCCTATCCTTCAGTTGGGAAAACCTGACAGCATATGCATTCCCACCTCTTCCTTTGATGCACAAAGTGCTACTGAAGATCAAAGAAGATCACCCAAGGATCATCCTGATAGCTCCAGACTGGCCGAGGCAGCATTGGTACCCGCTACTGAGGAGTATGTCTCTGACACACGCATGGCCTCTACCTCTAGTTCCTTTACTACTAACACAGAACAACTACAAGATCCTTCATCCAAACTTGAAAACACTGCAGCTAGCTGCTTGGAATATTACATAAAGCAAAATAACCCAGACTTATCTCAGAGGGTTAAAGACATTATCCTGGAGGCTCGTAGACCCTCCACAAGGAAAACTTATTCAGCCAAATGGAAAAGATACCTTATTTGGAGTGCAGCAAAAGGAGAAAATGTATCATTAGCAAACATACCTAACATCCTGGAATACTTAGCAGAACTTTTCCACAATGGCCTGTCTTACTCCTCCATTAAGATTCATGCATCAGCAATTTCAGCAGAATACAACACGGATCCTCCAGTCTTCTCTCATCCTCTACTCAGGCAGTTTCTGAGAGGAATTAAAAATGTAAAGCCTCCAAGGAAGCCACCTTTACCTACATGGGACCTTAACTTTGTGCTGGAAAAGTTAACACTTCCCCCTTTTGAACCAGCAGCAACAGCAGATTTACAGTTCTTATCTTGGAAAACTGCTTTCCTGCTTGCAATCACTTCAGCAAGAAGGGTTTCTGAATTACAGGCATTAATGGCAGTACAGCCCTTCCTTAACTTCCATCAGGATAGAGTGTCCTTGAGAACTAATCCTACTTTTATGCCAAAAGTGGTCTCCAGGGTATCATTGAACCAAGCAATCCACCTGCCAACATTCTTCCCCAAGCCACAGAACAGGGGGGAAAGACTACTACATACACTGGATGTACACAGGCAATTGCGCTATTATCTGGACAGAACCAAGACCAAAAGAAAGACTGACCAGCTTCTGGTAGCATATGCATCAGGAATGGAAGGAAAAGCAATTTCAAAACAGACAATCTCAAAATTGATAGGAAATTGCATTAGATTTTGTTACTCTTTTCATGGAAAGACAACTCCAGAAAACATCAGACCTCACTCCACAAGGGCTACAGCCACTACTACAGCTTTCCTACGAGGAGTGGCTACCAAAGACATTTTAGAAGCTGCTACTTGGAGCTCCGTGCATACATTTGCTAAGCATTATAATCTACCTTTATACTCCAGATCCCGAGCAGGTTTTGCAACTGCTGTTTTGCAAGGGATCTTTACACCATAATCAGCTTAGTGCCTCCACCCCCAGTTTGGCTATGGTATTCTACCCATATGTTAGGACTGCAGATCCATCCTTGAAGGACACAGTACAGTTTTGTACCCACCATAAATGTAGATGTCCGAGAGGTATGCATCTGCAGTCAGGATTACCCACCCTCCTTCCCCTCTCTGGTACTCCTAGGGTATTTGCCCATCTTGTAGCTAGCTGGGGGAATCTATTATGGTGTATTTGTTTGTATATATGTATATACATGCCTATGTTGTTTGCTCTCTACTGTTTGGAACCATTTGCATTTATCCAAATTTAGCCTTCCTAGAGGGCACCTGGCATCTGGGGCAAGAAACACTGAGGAAAATGGCGTCGGCTGATGCCTTTATACCCAATTCACAGCAGCTATGACGTCGGGTGAAGTGCGACATCAGCCGAGGCCAGACCCAGACTTTGGAATCCGGCCGACCGAAGGGCTGCCTGAGGCAGGACAACCCATATGTTAGGACTGCAGATGCATACCTCTCGGACATCTACATTTATGGTAGGTACAAAACTGTACTTTTTCTTTCTAGATACAAGTGTTGAGTGTATTCAGCCAGGATAGGCTATCCTTTCTTTGTTTTTGTGCTAAGTATTTGAGAAAAACAAAGAACTTTGTGTTCTCATTTGTGGCATTAGGCCCTGTTGGTGGTGCTTTAGCTTTTCTTCCCTGTCCCGTATAGCCGAGTTAGGCTTTCTTTAGTTATTTATAACTGTAGCCGGTTAGGCTTGATTTCTTTTGCAACAGTTGTTAGAGTGCAGACTTTCTTGTTTTAGTCTTGAACATTAGAGTTTTCTGGTTGAAATTGTTGGGATATGTATCTCTTACAGTAAATTAACTGCAAGGTCTATCAGTATGTCTGAAAAGGCTAAGTCAGGGTTTAAAAAGTGCCCTAAATGCAACCGACAAATGTCCATCACAGATGGCCACACCACCTGTGTTTACTGTTTGGGAGAGGTACTTCCCCAGGAAGTTTGTTCTATTTGCCATGGATTCAGTGCCAGGGTTTTGGCAGAGAGAAAAAGAAAGTTAGTTGAACGTGGTCTTATCAAGTTTGCTTTTCAGTCAGACTTGGATACTGCTTCTCCAGGAAAACCAAAACCATCATCTTCTGCTGCTTCTACTGCAAGTTCGGTTCCAAAGATTTCTAAAAAAGGTTCCTGTCACGGTTCCACAGTTATCAGAGCCGTCTGTACAGGTAGTTGGTAGGACCCAGTCCCCAGTTTTGGAACCGGTATCTCCGACCTTAAGATCTCTGATTCTGGGCTCACCGGCACCTTCTTTAGCTTCCTCTCGAGCTTCCAGACTTTCAGATTCGGATGTGGATTGTGTGGTACGGAGACGGTTACAGAATTCAGCACTGGCTAAAATTCTGTCTGCTTCGACTTGAAGTTTTGGAACCAGTAGTCATCTCCCATACTTTCTGCTCCTCCTCTGACTCGAATCGAGACATTGGAGCCGGAGGGAGCCATTCAGTTGATTGTGCAACCATCGATGTTCATCGTGTTACACTGCTGCAGTCATTACACTTGGGTTATCCTGCCGTCAGGCGGTCCCGCAGTCGGCCAGAGTTCCAAAGTCTTGGTCCGGCGTCTGTTGCTGTCGCTTCTTCCCTGACGTCAGTACGCCTGTCAAGATGCATCCAACGCCATTTTCTTCAGTCTTTCTTGCCGCGCGGTGCCCGAAGCAGAAGCAGTTCGCAAGTGCCGGTCGGCCGACTCCTGAGATTTTCGAAGTCGAATTTCAGATCCGAAGTCTTCAATAAAGCTAAGTACCCCATTGGGGAAACTTTTTTTTCTTGCCTCAGACCGATGTCAGAAAAAGTTAACTGTATTTCTTGTGGGAAGCAAATACCTCATAAGGACTTCCACTCTTACTGTATTCCATGCCTAGGCCCTGATCACGACGTCACTAGTTGTCGGTTTTGTGCTAGATTTAACAAAACGCACTATAAAAAGACGTTTTGATTTTGCTTTGCACTACTTTGGCCGAAGATTCATTTATACTATGCCGTTGTATCAACAGACGACCACAATACCGAAAAAAACGCAAGTACAAGGATAAAGACAAGCATCCGAGGCCCAAAACCGACGACAAAACCTCTTCTAGGCCAGTCACCGGTTCTCAGTAAGGCACTTTTGCAGCCCCTGACACCCACTATCTGAGCCACAGGCCGCCTCCGACTCCCACGTGGAGACAACTAGGCCTCTGGAAACTCAGGGTATTGGGCCTATGGAAACTAATCCCTCAGATGGGTCCGGAGCCGCTGAGCAGGCATCGGTTTCTGAGGGTGTTTTCAGACCTTCACAACTTACCATTAAAACAACAGCCAAGGCAAAAGTACCATTAAAGACAAAGAAACAAGTACAGCAGTCTCCTGGACAGTCCTCCAGGCCTAAAAAACAGATGCTTAAAATGGCCGAAGACCTCATTACTCTAATCAGGGGTTCCCATCCCCCTCCTGAGAAAAGGCCTAGGCAGGATACAGACTATGATTCCTCTGATCAGGTTTCCATTTCCTCTGATTCCTCTTCAGACCAGGGATACTCTACCTCCCTATGAGGACTCTGATGCTGAAGAAGTCTATCCCTTCAGCCTCTCCTCCTGAGGATTACTCTTTTGGGGAAACTTTACATACCATGAGGGAGCATTTCCATTGGGAAAGTCAGGATTACTCAGAATCCAAGAAAAAGGCTCAGGGATTTCCTTTTATTTCCTCAGCACAGGCCCTTGGTTATTCCCCCTGTGCTTGTTGTTGTGGATGATGTGTTCTCTGAATCCAGCTTATCTCCTGATTCTTTGCCCCCTGCACCAGCCAAGCCAGATAGATATAGAGTCCCAGACTCGCACAAGTTTCTTTATAAAAACCCTTCGGCGGATCCAGAAACTATTTCCCAGGGACCTAAAGGGGTTAAGGCTTCCATTGCAAAAAATCCAGTGCCCTTTGACAGATTCCAGAGCTTTGGATAGATGGGGGAAGAAAGTATACACTTCTGCAACTTTAGCAGCAAGAGCTTTAAATTGCCAGTTTCACATGCTTAAGTACCAACAATATTTAATGGCTCAGTTAAAACAGAAAATGTTTGCAAGCTCAGAAGCTCCTGATTATAAAGAAATGCAGGATTTATTGCATACAGTTGAACAGGTGGGAAAACATACTCTACAATGTGGTTTTGATTCTTTAGAGGCCTCCTGTAGGGCCGCAGTTACAGATTCTGTGATTCGAAGACTCAACTGGCTTGAACTCTACAACAACTAATCATCACTTTCAAAATTCTTCATCACCCCTCCAATACACCCATACTAAATAAACTTATCACACCTTATAAAAATCTCACAACACTCAGATCAGCCAACAAGCTACTAGTTACTACTGTGAAATCTCATAACAAATCAGGTGATTCCCTATTTGCAAACACTATCGGTTCTTACTGGAATAAACTTCCCACTGAACTAACCTCCTAACCTCATGTCACCTTTTCAAAAACAGATGAAAACCTACCTACTAATTCACTGGCTATGTCTGCTCCAATCCTGACTGAGCTCAGCACTCTTCATTACTCTCTCCAGTCTGCTACTTGTGTAATTTCTTTCCACTCTCATTCTTAGACTAACATCGTCAGCCCCTTTACTGGACCTTCACCCCTTTTCTCCATTCTTTTGCTTACTTCCTTTCTAGCCATCTTCTACTCTCTTTCTACCCATAGCTGACCATCTTCATCCTACTACCTTGGCATTGCATCTCTATCCTGTTTCCTCACTCTCCTTTCCAATTTGACATCCCCAACCTGTAACTTTGTCATAATACTAATACCCAACTAACTATATTTTATTCCCCACTTTCTGTCTATCTTTTCCCTTTCTCCTTCATCTTTAACTACCAATGTGATAGTGTTCAATCTCGCCGTTTGTTCTTACACATGGGTTCGGAGCCGATCCTCGCTCTGCGTCGCCTCTTGCAAGCTCTGCATCGAGAAGAAGCTCGAGACAATCTAATACCCACAATCCCCTCTGCCTTTACCTCAGATCTAGTTTGCCGCTGCTGCATTGGGAGCTAGCTCGAGGGTTTTCTAAGCTAAGATATAACTTTTGTTGTATTTTATTGAGAATTCTATTTAACTTGATATTGTCAGTATTACCTTGTGTGATTGTGTTGTGGTTCCGTAATTCTTTGGTACCGTTAACCTTTTTATCGGTATTTTCCTACACCCTTTCCATATACTACTATATTGAGACAAATTTATACGGTTGACATTTACCTGATTGTGACTATTTTTTGACTGTGTATTTGTTTCTGGATTTGTTTATTACCTCCAATGTCTGAGAAGGCAAAGTCTGGTTTCAAGCGTTGCCAGTGTGGCCAAAAAATGTCGGTCACTGACAACCATAGTTCCTGTGTCTACTGCCTTGGCCCTCTCCACTTACAAGAGGATTGCTCCATCTGTCACTCTTTCAGTGGGAGGGTCTTTGAAACCAGCTTTCCAAGAGGCTTTGGATGCTTCTGACCAGGCAAAGTCATCGGCTCCGAGCTCTTCTTCAAAGGTTAGATCACCGGTTCCACAGACTTGGCCGAGTGTTCAACTGGTGTCGGTTCCTGAGCCTCGAGTCTTGGAACCGTGATGGACCCCTCCTTCGCCATATTGAGTTCTTCCTCTAAACTGGATGTCGATGTGGATCGTGTGGTGCAGAAGCTGCTGGAGCATTCCCTCTCTAAACTTATTTCGGTTTCCACCCAGCTGGTGTCGAAACTTGAAGGCCTTCCTGTATCTCCATCCATTCCTCCTCCGAGACCGATTCAGTCTTTGGAGCGGAAGAGGCTGATCTGCTGATTGTGGAGCCCTCGGGTCCAGAACTCTGTTCCTCACCTCGACTCTGTCGGACCCGTACCGGAGTCTCGAGCCGACGGTCTGTTCTTGTCGGTTCCGACTCTCCTCGATGCGTGCCCGTGTCGGGATTCTTCCCATTTCTTGAGCGGAGACTCTTCAATGCGGGGACCTGATGAGGAAGGTGTTGTCTACCCAGACAACCACATCAGTGGAAGCAGTTTCTCCTCCCCATAAAGGGCCTTTGTCTTCATCTGCACCCACGGCCACATCCAAGCGTCGGGCACCAGTGTCTCAGCCACCCCTGGAGGTGCCCCTCTTCCTCCGAGGCTTCTTCGGATGCTCCCCACGAGGAAGTCCCTAGGAAGAGACTGTGTAAGAGGAGACACTTGGATTCTCCACAGGAATCCATAACATCTGATACTGACTTAGATGAGTCAGAGGGTCCCCTAAGTCACCTTCAGAAGATGTCTCTTTTCAGACATTTTGGAGATTCTGAAACAGAGAGGTGACTGGCAGTCCCTTCCCCTTCTGAGGATGAGTCAGTTCTGCTGAAGGCATTTGGTGCTCATGGAACTTATTGCTCAGAGGTGTGGGCTCCTGACACAGTGGAACCTGTTCCTAGGAAACCAACAAGTACATCACAGCACCTCAGGATAAGTCCTACCTTACTAAAGGAGTTCCAGTAGACGCTATGGTGGTGGCTGCAGTCCATTCGCCTAATAAAGATTCCGATGGATAGATATATTTTTAGTTCAGCGGCTTTTCCATGTCCCTGAACTATTTGACCCATTTGCCTGCAGAGGATCTAGTCAAAGAGTTGGGAGATACCCTCCAGGGTACTACAGATGCAGCTGTCTCAGAGAAAGTGACACTAACATCGATTGTTAACTCGTCCATGAGGCTGATTTCCTCGCAGTCAAGGTTCGAGTAGGGCAGCAGCTTCAGTGATTGCTCTTCAGACAATCCTGGATGGCATGCTCCTTTGCGGAAGCCTTCAAGTCTTCCTTTACAAACGCCCCATTTGACGGTGCCACTCTTTTGGCCCCAAGGTAAAGGAGACCCTTACCCGTGTGAACAAGAGGGAAAGACTCTGTCTGCTGTCGGAGTCCGTTTTCCACCCCAACCAGACCGTACTCAAAGGGCAACGGTGGGAAAATGTGGTTTCGAAACAAAATCAAGGGTCTTTCCCGGGCACACAGGGTGATGCCCCTCTAGAGGCAGAGGAGGGGCAGAGGTGGAAGACGCCGCCTGGCGGCAGAGGGGTCCGCAACATCAAGGTGACAGGGATACACTCCCTGGTAAACCTTTCCAGCACTCCTGAGAGGAGGCCCGACTGTCCTGCTCTGGAGGCAGTCGGGGTCGCTAGCTTTTACCCTCAGGCCTGGCAAGATATAACTACAGACAATTGGGTAAAAGCGAGTTACCAGAGGTTACACCATACCCTTCCTATCCTATCCCATTCCAAAGAAAAGACTCCCAGATGTACGCCCCATCTCAAGAGAGCCAGCAGCTTTAGAAATTTCAAAGTTGTTAGAAAAAGTCATCCAGCCAGTCCCAGCGGACCAGCAAGGATTCGGGACTTACTCAAGGTTCTTTTTAGTTCCAAAGAAAACAGGGGACTGGAGGCCCATTCTAGACCTGAGTTACCTCAATACTTAAGAAAGAAAAGTTCAATGGTCACGCTTCAATCGATCCTTCCATTTCTACAGAAGGACAGTGGATGTGCTCAATTTATCTAGAGGATGCATACTACCACATCAAAATGGCCAGGGCATCCAGAGATCATTGCTGGGAGCCAGTCACTTTCAATTTCGAGCCCTGCCCTTTGGTCTGACCTCAGCCCCCAGGGTCTTCACCAAATGCATGGCAGTGGTAGCGTCTCACTTGAGACGCAGGGATTCAGGTGTTTCCGTATCTGGACGACTGGCTCCTTTCAACCACCACCCGCGTCAACTACTGCAGGCCAGAGACTATGTTCTTCAACTGTGTGTTCACCTAGGGATCTCCGTAAATTTGGAAAATCCTTACTTCAGCCATCACAAAATATCTTGTTCATAGGAGCAGAGTTAAACACCGTCAATTAATTCTGAGGCTTCCCCAGAAAGGATATTATCACTGCAGACTCACATCGTCTTCTACTCTTGTCAAGGAAATCTCCTGCAAAACTAGTACTGAAGGTGTTGGGCCTCATGTCAGCCTCCTTATTGCATTTCCTGGGAAGGCTGCACATGAGAGTTCTACAATGGCTACTGTTTGCTCAATGGTCATTTCAACAACTACCTCTAACACACGAGATTCTCATAACAAAGACTTGCAAAACAGACCTAAACTGGTGGCTCCAAACGTGCAACCTTTCCCAGGAGGCCGTTTGTGCTACACAGTTACGGTGACCACGGACGCTTCCCTGATAGGGTGGGGGCATCTTTCAGGGACAGACAGTCCAAGGCGAATGGACCAATTTGGAGTACAATCTGCACATCAATGTTCTAGAGTTGAGGGCAGTGTTTCTAGCGTTGCAACACTTTGCTCCCCTTCTTCCTCTAGGGACTATTGCAGTTCAGACGGACAACATGTCGGTAGTCTGGTACATAAACAAACAAGGGGAACCAAGTCCTATCAACTATGCAGAGGCCATGAGAATTTGGCAGTGGGCAGAGTCCACGGGTCGCTTTCTAATAGCAACGCACATCCCGGGTCATCCAACGTCATAGCCGACAGGCTGAGCAGAGCAATTCTGCTACCGCACGAGTGGTCTCTGAAACAGTCAGTGGCGAAAAGGATTTTTCGCACATGGGGCCAGCCTTCCTGCGACCTGTTTGCGTCCAATGAACGCCAAATGCAGGAGCTACTTTGCCCTATTACCCTCCAGGGAAGTCCCCAGGACTGGTTTCTGATTGGCCCGGGACTCCTGCACATTTCCTCTGATACGAAATTTCTCCAGAAAGCCAGGAACCTTCACAGGACGATAATTCTCATTGCTCCATTCTGGCCTCGTCAAATTTGGTTTCCTCCCTGAAAATTCACTGCATTCGGGGACCCTGGATTCTGGACCCAGAGCGGATCTGTTGACTCACTCGTCAGGGGTTCCCCATCCCGCTTCTGTCACTCCATCTAGCAGCTTGGCTGCTCCAATTCAACTTAGCCAGGTCTGATCTCTTGTCACCAGCAGTGCAGAATATTTTAGTGGCTTCGCATAAGGCTTCCACTACTAAAACATATACTAGCAAATGGAAGCGGTTTGTATTCTGGGCGAATACACACCACGTTGATCCCTTTACAGCTCCTTTGAATAAGATTTTAGAGTTCTTAACAGACTTATTTCATCAGGGTGCTTCTCCTGCTACTCTAAGAGTTCAATTGGCTGCCATTTAATTTCCATGTGGAAGAGTGTGGAGCTCCTATCATGGCTCACAGACTTTGTAAAGCCTTCTTAAAAGGAGTTTTTCATATTAGACCTCCGGTCAGATCTCCTACGTCACCTTGGAGTCTAAACTTGTTACTATCTAAATTAATGTTGGAGCCCTTTGAACCTGCCTCTTCTTGCCCATTAAAATTTTTGTCCTGGAAAACTCTCTTTCTGGTAGCCATTACTTCTGCTAGGCAGTGTCTGAACTTCAGGCTCTCCATCAAGCACCCTTATCTGATCTTTCACTCTGACAGAGTTTCTCTTCGAACCAATTCATCTTTCCTCCCTAAAGTGTGTTCTTTTAACAACATTAATCAGTCCATTGAATTACCCACTTTCTTCAAAAACCACTCCAACAAAATGGAGTATATGTTACACAAATTGGATGTTCACAGACAGCTAAGGTTTTATTTGGATAGAACAAAAGATCACAGGAAAACAGATCAACTCTTTGTGGCTTTTGCTGATAGCAGGAAAGGACTTGCAGTTACCAAAAGAACTCTTTCAAAGTGGTTAACGGATTGTATAATCTATGTATACGGTTCTGCAAATCAACCTTCTAAACAAACCCAAGGACATTCCACAAGAGCAATATCTACGTCTTTGGCTCATGCAGCTCGCCTACCTCTGGATGCTATTTGCGGCTGCTACCTGGTCTAAGCCACATACATTTATTTCTCATTATAAAGTAGATAAGGTTTCTAGGGACAGGGCAACCTTTGGTTCCACTGTGCTCAAGAACGCCTCCCGTGAGTTCCTCAGGATTTAGGAGCTAGGACGCTACCCATGTGTAAGAACAAAGATTGAACACTATCACATATAGAAGTTATGTACTTACCATAACGTTCCATGTGGAGTGTTCATCTCGCCTTTGTTCTTACAGTCCCACCCTCCCACCCTTAGGAAGAACGTTCTTTGATGCCTGGCCAGAAGCATTTTTGCTACTGTCATTATTCTCTGTACATAGTTGGTATACACATATACTTATATGTGTCTGTTTATGTATGTATAGATGTATGGCATGAATGTGCTGTTATGTAGATTGGTTTGCTTGCAAACTAGATCTGAGGTAAAGGCAGAGGGGGATTGTGGGTATTAGATTGTCTCGAGCTTCTTCTCAATGCAGAGCTTGCAAGAGGCCGGCACGGAGCCGAGGATCGGCTCCGAACCCATGTGTAAGAACAAAGGCGAGATGAACACTCCACATGGAACGTTATGGTAAGTACATAACTTCTATTTCTACCTGTTATATCTTCTAACATGCTCTTTTAACATTTGTTACCAACAGTTTCTTTCCTTATGTAAATTACCTATTCTGTCATTATGTCTACTGACCGACGACTAAATTGTTTTAACTAGACTAGTGATGTCCTTTAACTCAACTTTGTATTTTTATGCCTGAGCTTAACTCCTTAGCCACTTAATCTGAACTCTGTTTGTTACCTACTTAAATTAGTACAGGCAAACTGCATTTTGTCTCTGTACACTTTTTGTAAAAAATTGATTTTAGAAATGTTTTTTGAAATGTATTGTCTTATTTCTGATAGTGGAGCATTTCTCCTCGGGCCTCTGCTGAAAATGGACATGTATCCAGCCAGACTAGCCCGGTTAACAAATGTAAAATAAAATAAAAAATAAATAAAATAAATAGACATGCTTGGTTAAAAGAACAGAGTTTACTTGATCATGTTAAGGCAAAATTATTGGATGCTCCTTTACAACATGATACCTTGTTTGGTGTTAAGGCAGAAGAGGTGTTAAAGAAAGTGGAGGGTAAAGCTAAATCTATGCAAACAGTCAAGGATTTCGTACAGGTACAGCCACCTCGATTTAGCAGAAATTGGCCAACAAAGAATTGGTCGTTTCCAGTGTCAGACAGACCACAGAGAGGCAGATACAGACGCCCAAGAGGCAGATCTCAACCCCAAGGCTCAAACAGACAACGACAGTGGGGCACCTCAACCCCAAAAGGAGGTGAGGACAAGTCTCAACCTTACAGGAAACCATCACAATGACTTTCCCCTTCGTACACCAAGCACTTCCCTTTTGGAAGCCACATTAGGGGGGAAACTAGCACTTTTTTCTCAAAAGTGGCAAACAATCACCCAAGACAAATGGGTTCTGAATATTGTGTCCCAAGGTTCCAGGTTCCACTTTCATACTTTACCAAGGCTAAAAGGAATGCCAGATGTGCCACAAAATCAATGGGCAGAGGCACAAAAACAAATTTCAGCCCTCATGGACATGAGAGCTATTCAAAAAGTACCACAACAGGAACAAGGACAAGGATTTTACTCAAGACTCTTCCTGGTCCCCAGAAAGGACAAGGCCTGGAGGCCCATACTAGACCTTTCAATTCTAAATACTTACCTGGGTATTCCGAAATTCAAAATGTTGACACTACAGCAGCTTCTACCCATGCTGGGCAAGAAGGCTTGACTTGTTACTCTGGACCTCAGAGAGGCATACCTGCATGTCCCTATCAGACAAAATTGCAGAAGATACCTCAGATTCAAAACTGGTACAACGCACTACCAATTCTCTGCACTGCCCTTTGGTTTATCTACTGCGCCCAGGGTCTTCACAAAGTGCCTGGCACCAGTAATTGCATTTTGCAGACAAAAAGGAATTCAAAATATATCCATACCTGGACGACTGCCTCATTCAAGCAGAGACAAAAGACATTCTTCTACAGCATCTGGCATTTGTAAAAAGGTTGCTAATCTCTCTAGGGTGCACGGTAAACGAAAAGAAGTCAAACCTAGTGCCCTCACAACAGATTATATTCCTGGGTGCCAGTTTAAATGCAACGGCCCAGATGGCTTACCTCACTCCAGACAAACAAGTTCAACTAACTCATTATTTTCAACTACTGGCAAAAAAGTCCCCATCTCCCTGCAAGAAAAATTCTGCAGGCCCTGGGATTCATGGCATCATGCATACTACTAATACCATATGCCAGACTGCATATGAGGAAATTACAATGGTACCTAAAAAGTGTTTGGACTCGACACTCACAGTTTAGAAGCAGTAATACCAATGATTCCCTGCCTACAACAGGAGTTTCGATGGTGGGCACAGGCATGTCACCTAAACAAGGGTCAGCCTTTTACCCTACCCACAGCCAGGCAGACTCTAACAACAGATGCTTGGATTACATGGGAGCACACATGGCAGGAAAATGCATTCAGGGCAAGTGGACCACAGACCAGATGCATCTTCACATCAATCAAAAAGAGATGTTGGCTGTTCAAAATGCCCTAACAGCTTTCAAGGACCTTCTGCATCCAGGACAATTATTATTAAAGACAGACAACACCACAGTAATGTGGTACATAAGCAAGGGGGCACTCATTCTTATCCCCTATGCAGGCAAGCCATGACCTTGTGGAACACATCTCTAACATATCAAGTTCACCTGCAAGCACAATTCCTGCCAGGAAAGAAAAATACTCTGGCAGACGATTTAAGCAGAAATATCATGGACCCTCACGAATGGAAATTGAATCCACAAATCTTCAGCATGGTAATGCAAAAATGGGGATGCCCAGACATAGATCTTTTTGCCTCCCCACTGAATTGCCAACTACAAAAATTCTGCACAAGGACTTATCACAAACAAGCATGGAAAGTGGATACTCTTTTGTTCAGCTGGAAAAACCTAAAAGTTTATGCCTTCCTGCCACTGCCTCTCCTTTCAAAGGTACTCCTAAAAGCCAGACAAGGAAAACCACGGATGATCCTGATTGCTCCAGACTGGCCACACCAGCACTGGTACCCTATCTTAAGGAACTTAGCTCAAGGCCCACCATGGATTTTGCCTCAAATTCCGCACCTTCTGACTCAACAAAACAATCAGATCCTGCAAGGTCAGCTCAAAACCCTAAACCTGGCTGCATGGCAGATTCATTAGACAAACAGGCAACACCTCTCTCTAAAGCTGTTATGAATGTCATTTTGGAGGCCAGGAGGCCTAGCACCAGGAAAGGCTTACTCAGAAAAATGGAGGAGATTCTGCACCTGGAACCAGGCTCAAAACCTTGACCCTCTTGTTCCAAACATTCCTCAGATTTTACAATACTTAACTGAGATGCTGGACAGAGGCCTATCCTTCTCATCAATTAAGATCCACGCCTCTGCCATTTCAGCACATTACAACACTGATCCTCCTTTATTCTCTCATCCCTTGCTAAAACAGTACTTCAGAGGGGCTAAAAACATAAGACTGCCCCGGAGAGCACCAACACCAACTGGGGACCTCAATTTCGTTTTGGAAAAACTAACCCTGCCACCGTTTGAGCCAGCCAATACAGCCGATCTAAAATTTTTATCATGGAAAACAGCTCTGCTCCTGGTAGTAACTTCAGCACGAAGAGTCTCAGAGCTACAGGCATTGATGGCAGGGGAACCTTTTATAATTTTTCGTCAGGACAGGGTTTCTTTAAGGACAAACCCTACCTTTATGCCAAAGGTGGTATCTAGTGTGGCTCTTAACCAAACCATCCATTTGCCAACTTTTTATCCAAATCCCCAGAATAAAGGGGAGAACCAAACCATCCATTTGCCAACTTTTTATCCAAATCCCCAGAATAAAGGGGAGAAACTTCTGCATTCTTTGGACATACACAGGCAGCTACGCTTCTACTTGGACAAAACAAAAGCTTTCAGGAAAACTGAGCAACTGTTTGTAGCATATGCTGCAGGATCACAGGGCAAGGCTATCTCAAAGCAGACTATATCCAAATGGATAGGACACTGTATACGTTACTGCTACACACAGCATGGAAAATCAGTCCCAAATAACATTAGGCCACGTTCCACTAGGGCAACAGCCACTTCAACAGCCTTTCTCAGAGGAGTACCTACCAAGGAAATTTTGGAGGCTGCAACTTGGAGTTCAGTGCACACCTTTACCAAGCATTACCACCTGCCTCTTTACTCTAAATCCAGAGCAGGATTTGCCACTGCAGTTCTGCAGGGCCTCATAGCCAATCCTAACTCTTTATAGACCAGCCACCCAACCTTAGCTTTGGGATTCTACCCAAGTGTAATGACTGCAAAAGTGTAACACGATGAACATAGTACAATTTTGTACCTACCATAAATGTAGATGTTAGTGTTCACACTGCTGCAGTCCAGGTTACCCTGCCTCCATCCCCTCCGAACTAGCTGGACTTGTCTATACCTTTCTATCCTATACAACCTTTGTGGTGTATTTGCTTGTAACTGAAGGTATTGCTGTTATTTTTATATGTATATTTTTTATTAGCAATTATGTATTGCCTACCTACTTGGGGGGCACCTGACATCTGGGACAAGAAAAACTGAAGAAAATAGCGTCGGATGCATCTTCTATACCCCTGGCGCACTGATGTCAGGGAAGAAGCGACAGCAACCGATGCTGGACCAAGACTTTGGAACTCTGGCTGGCTGCGGGACCGCCTGACGGCAGGATAACCCAAGTGTAATGACTGCAGTAATGTGAACACTCTAACATCTACATTTATGGTAGGTACAAAACTGTACTGATGCCCTTCAAGAATGCAACTGCAGTCCTTACATATGGGTTGTCCTGCCTCAGGCAGCTCTCGGTCGGCCGGATTCCAAAGTCTGGGTCCGACGTCGGCTGATGTCGCCTCCTCCCCGACGTCAGAGCGGCTGGGGTATAAAAGCATCAGCCGGCGCCATCTTCTTCAGTCTTTCTTGCCGCGCGGTGCCCGAAGCAGAAGCAGTTCGCAAGTGCCGGTCGGTCAGCTCCTGTGTTTTACGTATCCGAAGTCATCAAAAAGCTAAGTACCCCGTTGGGGATCTTTTTCTTGCCTCAGCCGATGTCAGAAAAAACTGAAAAAGTTAATAACTGTTTGTCTTGTGGTAAACAAATACCTCATAAGGACTTCCATTCTTACTGCCTCCCCTGCCTTGGCTCAGAACACGACGTCTCGGCCTGTGCTGCCTGTGCTTGCTTCAATAAGCGCACACTCAGGCGCCGGGCAGAGTTTGCTGAAGACTTTTTTGTTGATAAATACTCTTATACCATGCCGTCGGAACAACCGACGCCTCATATTTCCAAAAAACTATAGGACCGGGACCGACTTTCTCGGCCCGCGACTACCACCGACACCACGTCAAAAACTTCCGCGAGTGCATCGGTCTCTTCTGAGGCGGTTGTTCCACCACTCCGGACCAACGACACCGCTTTACCGATCACTCCGGTCCCGGAGCCTGCGCCAGTGCCGGTTGTTGATTTTCCTCCAGACACTGAAGCCCAAGATTTGCCTGAGACCATACCGGTGGACAAGGTTACTCCAGCACGTGGGGCAGCTAGGCCCCCTATGTCTGTGTCTATCAGGGCCTGCACACGTGCTAAGGCTGCTGGCCAGGCTAAGTCTCACCCTCCTAAAGCTTTGCCTCAGCCCACTACTGATAAACAAATCATGTCTTTAGCAGCAAATTTAATTTCTTTAATCAGAGGCTCCCAGGCCCATCCTGAAAGAGGATCTCCGCCACCTTCTGACAAAAGGCCCAGGGTTGAGCATACTGACACCCTCTCTACAGAAGAAGCCTCTGGTGATTCTGATCGTTCAGATACCCAGGAAGAGTCCTTCCAGGCCTACGAGGATTCAGATGCGGAGGATTCAATTCCCTCTGCTTCTCCACCTGAGGATATCTCTCTTGGGGAAATTCTCCACTCCATGAGGGAGCACTTTCAGTGGCAAGGCCAGGAATTCTCCGACTCCAGGAAACGGCTTTGTACCTTCCTTAAGCTTCCCCAGCACAGGCCTTTAGCTATCCCTCCAGTGTTAGATGTACTGGATGATGTGTACTCAGATTCGAGTGCTTCTCCTGATTCTCTCCCCCCTGCTCCTGTCAAGCCGGACAGATACTACAGGGTCCCTGAAACTCACAAACATTTCTTTAAGGCCCATGCTGTTGATCTAGAAACAATTTCCCAGGGGCCCAAAGGGGTGACAACATCCACGGCCAAGAATCCTTTGCCCTCAGACAGGGAAGCTAGGTCCCTGGAGAGGTTGGGCAAAAAAGTTTATACCTCAACCACACTGGCCATGAGAGCCCTCATTTGCCTTTTTCATATGTTTCAGTATCAGGATTTCTTGATGGATGATTTGCAGAAAAAGTTAGCCTCTCCTGAGCCTTTAGATGGAAAGGCCTTGCAGGATGTGGTTCACAACACACAGCAGGTTAGCAATCATTTTCTTCAGTGTGGTTATGATGCATTGGAGGCTTCATGTAGGGCAGCTATGACAGGGGCTGTCATACGTAGACATGCATGGTTAAAAGAATAGCCATTACCAGATCATGTTAAAGCAAAGCTTCTAGATGCACCTCTGGAAAAGCACAAGCTGTTTGGTACTAATGCTCAGGATGTGTTGAAATCAATTGAGGAAAAGGCTAAATCAGTGCAAACAGTCAAGGATTTCCTCCAGGTTCAACCTCCTAGGTTCAGCAGGAATTGGCCTTCTAAGAACTGGTCCTTTCCTGACACTGACAAGTTTCAAAGGGGAAAAAACAGGCGTGCCCGAGGAAGAGGGCAATATAGAGGCTCCTACAGGGGACGCCAATGGCACCCGACTAATCAGAGAGGTGGCGCAGGGACTTCCCCTGCCCCACAGGGACAATCACAATGACTTGCCTTTGACACCACCGACCAAGGCTCAAAGAGAAGCACCTTTAGGCGGAAAATTATCCTTATTTTCAAAAAATTGGCACATTTTAACAAAGGACAAATGGATTCTGGACATAATAGACCAAGGCTACAGGTTCCACTTCCATACATTACCAACAAGACAAGGCATGCCAAACCTGCCACAAAATCAAGGGGCAGAGGCATTGGAACAAATTTCAAAGCTGAGACAAATCAAAGCAATAGAAAAGGTTCCTCCTCAGGAACAAGGCCAGGGATTTTACTCAAGACTGTTCCTTGTTCCAAGAAAAGAAAAGCAATGGAGACCTATACTGGACTTGTCCGCTCTAAACACCTTTCTCATTGCACCAAAATTCAAAAGGCTGATGCTACAGCAACTCCTTCCCATGCTGGGCAAGGGGTCTTGGCTGGTTACTCTGGACCTCAAGGAGGCATACCTGCATGTCCCAATCAGACACAGTTGCAGAAGATACCTTAGATTTCTTGCAGGGTCAGAGCATTATCAATTCTCAGCATTGCCTTTTGGCTTATCTACTGCGCCCAGAGAATTCACGAAATGCCTGGCATCAGTAATTGCACACTGCAGACTCCAGGGGATACAAATATACCCTTACCTGGACGACTGCCTTATACAAGCGGACAGCAAGCAAGCCTTGACAAAAAACTTGAATTATGTCATTCACTTACTACAGGCTTTGGGATACACAGTCAACTTACAAAAATCAAGACTACTGCCATCCCAGCAAATAACTTTTCTAGGAGCCAAACTAGAGACAGAATCACAAATGGCTTACCTCACAGAAGAGAAGCAAGAACAATTACCACATTACATCAAAAGCCTAGCAAACTCACCCAGATGACTGCAAGGAAAATCCTGCAGGCCCTGGGTTTCATGGCATCTTGCATTCTACTGATTCCACTGGCAAGACTACACATGAGAACTACAATGGTACCTAAAAAGTTTATGGTCTCAGCACAGCCACAACTTAGAAGCAATTATCCCACTCATCCCATGTCTACAAAGAGAATTTTTGTGGTGGGCCCA
This sequence comes from Protopterus annectens, assembly GCF_019279795.1. Taxonomy (NCBI): domain Eukaryota; kingdom Metazoa; phylum Chordata; order Ceratodontiformes; family Protopteridae; genus Protopterus; species Protopterus annectens. The sequence goes on along the minus strand of NC_056746.1, from coordinate 310,848,645 downwards.
AGCAAGCCAGTTAAACAAAGGTATGCCTTTCAACAAGCCTCAAACAAGCCAAACCATTACAACAGACGCCTCAGACCATGGATGGGGGGCGCACATGGAGGGCAGATGTATTCAAGGGCAATGGACTCCCCAGGAAGTACATCTGCACATCAATCAAAAAGAGATGTTAGCAGTAATGCATGCAATCGAGGCTTTCGGAAAATATCTTCAAGGTCATCTACTAATAAAGACAGACAACACCACTGTTATATGGTACATAAACAAGCAGGGAGGTACTCATTCTTACCCCCTTTGCAGACTAACAATGACTCTTTGGGAAAAAGCCATGAAACTGAACATACAGCTACAATCCCAGTTTGTTCCGGGCAGGGACAATGTTCTAGCGGACAGTCTAAGCAGAAACATCCTGGATCCACACGAATGGATGTTGCATCCAGACATTTTTGCACAAATAACTTCTGCATGGGGGAGGCCAGACGTAGACCTCTTTGCCTCCCACCTCAATCATCATCTGAAAAGGTTCTGCTTGAGATCACACCATCCACAAGCCTGGAAAACAGATGCTCTCTCATTCAGCTGGAACTCTCTAACAATCTATGCATTCCCACCTCTACCATTGATGATCAAGGTGTTACTGAAGATCAAAGCAGAGCAGCCGAAAGGCATCTTAATAGCTCCAGATTGGCCAAGACAGCACTAGTATCCATTACTAAGGAGCATAACTTGCACCAAACCGTGGACCCTGCCTCTATGGTCTCCACTCTTGACTCAGCACAATCACAGGACGGTTCATCCCAACCTGCAAACTCTGCAGCTGACAGCTTGGAGGGTCCCATGATTTCTCCCCATATCTCTCTCTCTCTCCAAGGAAGTTCAACAGATATTAGAAGCGCGCAGACCTTCCACCAGAAAAGCTTATTCAGCCAAATGGAAGAGATTCAGCATCTGGAATACCAACAAGGGACAGGATGCATCAGTAATGAACATCCCACAGATATTGGAATACTTGGCAGACATGCTGCATAATGGACTTTCCTATTCTTCCATAAAAATACACGCTTCAGCAATTTCAGCAAGATACAACACTGATCCACCTGTGTTCTCACATCCTTTGCTAAGACAATTTCTAAGAGGGGTAAAGAATATCAAGCCTCCCAGAAAACCACCAGTGCCTGCATGGGACCGCAATTTCGTGTTGGAAAAATTAACTCTTCCTCCCTTTGAACCAGCAGCATCTGCAGAATTGCAATTTCTTTCCTGGAAAACAGTTTTCCTGTTGGCAATAACCTCAGCAAGAAGAGTTTCGGAGATACAGGCCCTCATGGCAGTACCTCCATTCCTCATTTTTCATCAGGACAGGGTTTCTTTAAGAACCAATCCTTCTTTTATGCCAAAAGTGATATCCAGGGTGTCTCTAAATCAAGCAATTCACCTGCCTACTTTCTTCCCCAATCCTCAAAATAAAGGGGAAAAGCTGCTGCACACTTTGGACATTCACAGACAACTACGCTACTACTTGGACAGAACAAAGGCCAACAAAATCTGACCAACTATTTGTAGCTTACGCTCCTGGAGTGCAAGGAAAAGCAATTTCCAAACAATTTCAAAATGGATTGGACATTGCATCAGATTCTGTTATTCTTTCCATGGAAAGGGTGTGCCAGCCAATGTCAGACCACACTCCACCAGAGCCACAGCCACCTCCACAGCCTTCCTAAGAGGGGTGGCTACAAAGGACATTCTAGAAGCTGCTACATGGAGCTCCGTGCATACATTTTCCAAGCACTACAACCTCCCTTTATATTCCAGATCCCGAGCAGGCTTTGCTTCAGCAGTCCTGCAGGGCATTTTTGTTACACCATCCTTATCTTAGAGCCTACCACCCCCAGCTTGTCTATGGTATTCAACCCATATGTAAGGACTGCAGTTGCATTCTTGAAGGACATAGTACAGTTTTGTACCTACCATAAATGTAGATGTCCGATAGATATGCAATTGCAGTCAGGTTTTCCCTCCCTCCTACCCCTCTATGTATTGGGTCCACTTTCCTCCTTTTATACTTAGCTGGGGATATCTGTTATGGTGTATCTGTTTATTGCTATTGCTATTGTGTATGTCTGGAATTTTTTATCCAGTTCTAATTTTTAGCCTTCCTTGGAGGGCACCTGGGGCAAGAAACACTGAAGAAGATGGCGCCGGCTGATGCTTTTATACCCCAGCCGCTCTGACGTTGGGGAGGAGGCGACATCAGCCGACGTCGGACCCAGACTTTGGAATCCGGCCGACCGAGGGCTGCCTGAGGCAGGACAACCCATATGTAAGGACTGCAGTTGCATATCTGTCGGACATCTACATTTATGGTAGGTACAAAACTGTACTTTCCAACACCCGCTTCAGACCTGTCAGCACTGACGAACCTTGTCTACTGCTCCGGCGGCAGACTCTGGGAGCCAACACTCCCATCAGTTCCGGGGAAGGGAGTCGAACTGATGCGTCTGTTCTCACTCTTCCCCTTGGGGCCTTGGCACGGATGAGCTCGGCTCCCACCTCTGGCTCGGAGCCTGCATTTTTTGTGCATGAGGAATCATTGGTGTCTTCAAACCAGGGTGCTTCCTCACATTGAGCCGTGGTGCCTTCGATGCCATGTGGAGGGTTTTGTCCCCCCAGACAGTCACAACCTCTGAGATGACTACCTCCTCCCATAAAGCGACGGAAGCGTCTGTCACTGCAGACCTGCCGTAAGCATAGGGACCCGGAGCCCCAGGAAGCCCCATTGCGGGAAACCGGCTCTTCCGAGACCTCCCCAGAGGTTCCCACTGAGGAGTTCCTCAGAAGAGGTTATGTAAGAGGAGACATATAGATTCCCCTCAGGAATCCATCACATCTGACACCGATTTGGAGGAATCTGAAGGGTTCCCAAAGCCCCCCTCTGAGGATATCTCCTTTGCGGATATCCTAGAGATGCTTAAGCAGTGGGGTGATTGGCAGCCCATTAATCCTACTCAGGATGAATCGGTGCTGCTGAAGGCTTTTGGGTCTTGACCATCCACCTCTTGGGTTTCTCCGCCCTTTGATGAGTTGATGGACCTTTTATCTTGAGGGGCGTGGGAGTCACCAGATACTATGGAAGCCTGTTCCTAGGAGGCCCAACAAATTAATCTCAGCTCCTCATGATAAAACCTTTTTATCCAAACCAATTCCTGTTGATGCCATGGTGGTTGCAGCAGCCACTAAGAAAGAGATGTTGGAGACCTCTGTCTGTCCATCCTCCTAATAGGGAATCTAGGATTATGAACAGATATGGCAAACACATGTTCAGTTCTGCTATCTTTGCTCTTCGGTCTTTGAACTATCTTACCCACTTCACAAGGCTTCAAAGAGATCTCAAAGAGTTGGGAGATGCTCTCCAGGGTGCAGTAGCCGATACAGTGACAGACAAAGTAATGTCACAGCTTGCTACCCTTAACTCTATCGTTAACTCTTCCATGTGCCTCGTATCATACGCAGCCGATGGGATGAGTAGGGTAGCGGGTACAGGAATAGCTCTTCTGAGACATTCCTGGATGCGCTTATGTTCTTTTGCGGAACCATTCAAGTCGTCCTTTGTGAACGCCCCATTTGATGGTTCTTCCCTTTTCCAACCAAAAGTTAGAGACCCTCACCAGATGTGAGCAAGACAGAAAGACCATCTGCCATAGGAGTCAATTTTTCCACCCCTACTAGACCTTATCCTAAAGGTCAACTGGGAGAGAAAATGTGGTTCCGCAAAGCCCAAGGAGCCTTTTCGGATTCACGAGGTGAAGCCTCCACAAGGGGCAGAGGAGGGGGCAGTAATGGATAAAGATGCCCACGCGGCAGAGGGGGTCCGCAGAACCAGGGCAACAGGGATCAATTCCTTTGGAAGCCCTGCCAGCGCTCCTGAAAGGAGGCCCGACTGTCCTGCTCTGGAGGCAGTCGGGGGATGTTTATCTTTGTACCTAGGCACCTGGCTCAAAATTACAAAAAACAGATGGGTACAAAATGTCATATCCAGAGGCTATTTCATCCCCTTTCATACCCACCCCAAACCAACAAAGGGAATCCCAGACATTCCACCCAGTCTATGAGATGCAGCAACAATTGAGGTTCAAAAACTGTTAGAAAAAAAGAGTCATGCAACCAGTCCCGGCAGAACAGCAAGGATCCGGAACTTACTCAAGATTCTTTTTAGTGCCAAAGAAAATAGGGGACTGGAGACCAATTTTGAACCTCATCACACTCAAGTATGTAGAAAAGACAAAGTTCCTGATGGTCATGCTTCAGTCTATACTCCCATTCGTAGAGAAAGACAATTGGATGTGCTCAATAGATCTTCAGGATGCGTACTACCATATCAAAATGGCCAGGCCATCCAGGGATCACCTGCGCTTCAGGCTGGGAGCCAGTCATTATCAGTTTCGTGCCCTGCCTTTTGGTCTCACCACAGCCCCCAGAGTGTTCACCAAATGTATGGCAGTAGTCATGGCTCACTTGAGACATCAAGGAATCTGGATGTTTCCATATTTGGAAGACTGGCTCCTCACTGCACCCTCCAGGCATCAGCTTATTCAGTTGAGGGATATTACCTTAGATCTCTGCTTTCAACTGGGCATCACTATAAACTCAGAAAAGTCTGCTTTATTGCCGTCGCAGCATACAGTATTTATAGGAGCAGAGTTAGACACAGTCAACATGTCCTTAAGACTTCTCCAGAAAGAGTGCTTACCCTACGACATCAAATTTTAGATGATCTTTCAAAACACAAAGCACCAGCATCGCAGATTCTAAGACTGCTGGGCACCATGGCAGCAGCTATCCTTGTAATACCTCTGGCAAGATCACACGTGCATTTTTCAGTGGCTGCTATTCACTCAACAGACTTTTCAGGACTTAACCAATGAATCACCCAGTTCTGATAACCAACTCTTGCAAGAAGGATTTTTAGTAGTGGCTGATGTCCGAATCTGTGACCATTGGACGCCCCTTTGTCCTTCCGGTTCCAGTTGCAACAGTGGCATTTTCAGGGATGGACAGCCCAAGGTACATGGCAGGCACACGAGGCTCAACTGCATATAAACGTCCTAGAGATGAGAGCAGTTCTCTTAGCGTTGAAGTCCTTTCAAGACTCTCTTCCTCTGGGCACAATTGCAATCCAGTCAGACAACATGTTTGTAGTCTGGTACATAAACAGGGTGGAACCAGATCTTACCCACCATGTCGAGAGGCTGTAAGAGTATGGCAATGGACGGAGTCCACCCAGCACTTTCTGATAGCACCTCACATCCCGGGAAAATCCAACATGATAGCGGACAAGCTCAGCAGGGCAATTTTGTTGCCTCACGAGTGGTACCTCAAAAACGAAGTCGCGGAAATTATTTTCTGCAGATGGGGCCGGCCTTGCTGCATCCTCTTTGCGACCCCCACAAACACCAAATGCAGCAACTACTTTGCCCTAATCCCTCAACAGGGATAGTCCCTGAGGGAAGCGCTCATACACAGTTGGCCCCTGGGACTCCTTTACACCTTCCTTCCCTTTCCCCTGATTCCCAAAGTTTTGCAGAAAGCCAGAGCTGGTTCTCTTACCTCCGAGTCCCCGCCTGTCCCCAGCTCGTTGCTTTTCCAGTCTAATTAGAGGTTTGGCCGGCCAAGCTTGGTTCTTGCTTTCGAGCCCCCTTGTTCCCCGTTTCTTGTTTTTTTTTTCTTACAATTAGTATTTTTTTCCCCTTTATAAATTTTTTCTTTTTTATGTTTTTGTAGTAAATAGTTCTTGGTTCCTTATTAGTGCCTTTTATTGCTTTTTTCCCGTTTTTGTCTTTCCAGTTTTTTTTATAAAGAGTTTGTTTGTGCTTTATTTTTTATGCTATCTTTACTAAATTGTGTTGTTTCAAGGTTTTAGCCGTGTGTTTTTGCTTGTGTTTGAGTTCTGACTTACACCTACTGTGTTTGAAACAGGGGTCTTTGTGTTCACCAGTTGTGTGTTTGTGTGTTGTGTTTCTGACAGGCCGCTCCACTCAAGTGTCTGTCGCATGTGTGTTCGTGTCAAGAGAAGTGTGTCTCTGGCTGTGTCTAAAATTCTTCTCTGCCTGACAAAACTCCTGCGTGTGTCAAAGCTTGCAGCCCCAGGAGGCTTCCTGTCTCTGAAAACATCTCTTAGCTGAGAGGGTTTGTTTTGTTCTGGACAGGCTAATTTCTCAGGTTTGAAGGCCCCTAAGGACCCCAGGTCTTCGCCTGCAGGCTGGCTGCCCTGCAGGGTTGTTCCTGCTGGCCACAAGAGGCCCCAGGAGGGGAGCCCTGAGGCCCCAGTCCACATGGCTGGAAGACAACCTCGTCCGCAGCCGCCTTTATCGTGTGGTCGCTGTCGCCGGCAAGGCTCATCGCCTTCGGAGCCACCCCAATGGTGAGGTTCAGGAGCCGACCCGAGGCTCTCTAGATGCTTCCCAGGTCCGACTCATCGGTTCCGACAACCAGGCCAGTAGCTTCATGTCGCTCAAGTCGAGAGGTCATACCATCAGATTTCAACCCGGCTGTCTGTCGTCACCCAGAGCTCGGTACCTCTAGGTTCCCTCCCGCCGACGACCAGACGGTCTTCTCCGAGAGTGAGTCAACCACCTCCTCCGAGGCACTCCGAGAGTTCGGAGTGGGGTCACCCATCAGTCGGTGTTCCCTGGTCGGAACGCCTTTCAGCGCCCTTCTGCCCTTCGCTGGCTCGGCTCACGCTCGGCATCCCCGCCTGCTCGACCGGCCGGGGTGAGGGGGAGACCGGCCCGAGTCGAGTGACCCCCGCTTCCCCCTCCTTGCCCCTAAGGCTCTCCGGGGTCCCCTCTAGGCTGGCTGGGTGCCATCACACCCGTGGTCGAGGCCCCTGACTCTCGGTCGGAGCGGGCTGCCTGGCCTGGCCTGACCCCTGTGCCTGAGGTCGTCAGGTGCATGCCGAGTGTGTTAGGAGCCACCTTCGGTCCCGGCTTCCTCTGGACCTCCAGCCCAGCTAAGGCGACCTGCCCCAGGTCTGTGAGGCTCCCAGCACCTCTCCTCAGAGCCCCTTCCTCAAGGAAGCGTATCAAGAATCCTACTCCTGGATTTTCTTCCCTCATTGGAGTCAGAGCCCCCGGGAAGAGGAAGCCCATTTTCTCACCTACATCTACTTCCCTTTCAGAAGGCCCCTGATGAGATGGAGGGAGAGGAAGCCCTCGAGCTCACCTCTGCCTGGTCTAACCTCTGAGATCCCAGGAATCTATAAATTGGATCCTTTGTTGGTCCGTCTCCCCCTTCCTGGGTGTGTCTCGTGAGGACAGGCACCCTCGGAGCCAGACCCTCTGGCGTCCCCCCTTCCACTGGGACCCGGTATTCATCACAGCTCCATCAGACAGCTGATTTCTTGGACTTCTCCCAGTTCAGTCTCCCCCACCATCCTGATCCATCAGACAAAGTGGTTTCTATCAGCAAAGAAGGTGGATTCAAAATGGTCCATGCCAGGATGCTAGGATAGCCGCTTTGCGGATGTGCCCTGTTCTCCACCTAACAATGAATCAGTCGTCTGACAGATGCGGAAGGATGATCTCCTGTGCGACTTTTTACTGATACAAGGAGAATGACCTGTGCATGCTCACCTGGAATCGAGAGGCCATTCATGAAATGAATTAATCCAGAATCTCCTCCATGGCTGCGGGTTCTTAGAAAAATGCCGGGGTTGCGAGCAAAGCCCTTAGGAACAGGGGTGATAATTCCATCTACATCTATGCAGGGCTATGCAATTGGAAGACGCAACTGAACGTCTTCTGCCGAACGTAGCCTTTTGATGGATCATCTCTTTTTATGTCCCTTTCGATGGATCAACTCCTGCGTAGGAACTAAACCTGATGGATCATCTCTTTTGGTCCTAAGCCCTTTCTGCCTGCTTCTAGGTGCTTTCCTGACAGCAGGACCCTCTGGCCAAAGGCCAGAAGAGGTGGAAAGGGCCCCACCCCAAAGGAGTGCCAAGTCGGTTAAAGCTGTCACAGAAAGATCTCAAGGGCCTCTCGCGCGTTTGAACAGAGTCGGAGGGCCCGAAGAGAAGCAGGGAACAAACAACATGGCAGAAATGAGGTTTCCAGAGGCAGAGGTCACGGAACCAGAGCACCAGGGAACCTCCAATGCTTCGCCCTCTTCCCTGAAGGTGCAGCATCTGCCGACACAAGACAAATGGCAGCCGGGAAGGGAGTCGAAGGTTATTCTATCCCCTTTCCCCGTTTTTCCTTGACACACAATGGTTCCTTTGCTCATCGTCCCAGTTAAAGGTATATCGCTTCAGCTTCACAAATCAAACTCCTTCTTTTCAAAAGACTTCAAAAAGCGGCTAGGCTTTGAGTGATTCTATCAAATTTCAAAAAGCAAAAAAAAAAGCCAAAAGCAGCCAGTGTCAGCTGTTTTGGAAGGATCACTCAAGGTTTTTTTTCTTCTTAAAGAAGACAGGAGAACGGACATTTTGGAGATTGTTCCCCTATTCAGAACAGATCAAGGAAAGAAAACAAGGGAAATGGTCTGGGTAATCCATTCTTCCCTATTGGGGAAAAGGAAAAGGATGTGCCTCAATAGGCCTTCATCTAGTGCCCTTCAGATTTCAATTCAGGGAACAGATTTTCGATAGGACCCTTCCGCCCAGTTTACCAAATGCTGCCCCCAGTTCAATTCTCATGCCTTTGGTGAAGGCTGCCCCATGGGTGTTACCCAAAAAGGGGGCCTCCCATGCCCATCCACCTGCTGGCTCCATCTGGTGGCCGTGTTTCACAGTTTTGGACGACTGGCTCCAATCCTTGCACATCTATCAAGCTTCTGAATCTGAGTAATGTGATTCAAACTTTTCGCGTATTAAAATCTCGTATTGTCAACAATAAATGTTTGTAAGTCTGTTTTGATTTAGATGCACTAAACAACTTTCACATATTATCAAAATTTAGATCAGACACTAACGTGTCAACAACAACAAGCCAAAGCCAGGTTAGTTCAAAAACTGGTTTCACAACTGGGCAGACTACCCTCTCCTCCCTGTCGCCAGATTATCCATTGTTCTCGAATTCATTGGCCTACCTCTCACCTCCCATTCTTGTGATCCACTCTTCGACACCGGTCATAATCTGCTCTTCATCAATCTCACACTATGTGTGATCAATGTCCGTTTCAGTCCATGTCGGGAGACCATCCTCCCCACCTCCTCCGGTGATCGGACCATTTGTGATAATTCCTCCCGGATTGTTGGGCCGTTGCTACTCTGACAACGGGGCGGGTAGCGAATTATCAGGGGATGAGCAGTCAGGCAGGATGGCAGAGGGCAGTGCTTTTAAGCTCATAATGCCACTGGAGACTCTCTGCGTGCTTTTTAGCGCTGGTAAGCCCCAAGTTGCATGCCCTTTGGGAACGATCCAACAAACAACAGACCAGATCATAGACGTACCTAGGGAGTTCAGAAACTTCCAGGATGGGCAACTGTTTCTCCTCCAGCTTGGATTGATAGGCTGTGCTTATTAGCAGGCCAATCGTGGTTACGGCGACATCTCGAGCAGATAGTCTCTTATGGCTGTTGAGCGGTCCAATTCTCTTATGGGATGTGGAGCAGAGAAAGAAGTCTCTGAGAGACGAGCTTTGTCTCTTGAAAAGACAATCTTTTGAGAGAGTGCTTTCAATTCTTCAATCTTGCACACCCACTATTCCCAAAACAGCTTCTGCAGGCATTCCCACTAGGGGGGCCGGGGACTTCCCCGTCCATTTGCAGTATGCCCTTCCTCCTTCCCACTTCTTTTCCACTGATCTCTCAAGATCAGCAAGCTATCTTCAAAAGGCCTCATTGCTTCTTACCTGCCTCGCCTAAGTGACCTCTTTCGACATCTTTTTCCCCCTCTTACAGGCATTTTTCCAAGATACAGTTCCAGATCTTTCGAGTCATGGTCGCCATCTCCCTCCCTCCCCACGCTCCTCTCTGCTTTCTCTCACTGCTTGGTTCCTCCACTTCCAACAGTTTCCAATCTCCACTCAATTATCTCACTCTGTTAATCTCTCTTTGATAGCTTCCTACAAATCTTATTATAAAAGATTTATTTGAGTTTAGAAAGAACCTTGGGAGGGGCATTCTTGCTTTTATAACTTTCCTTCTCCTTGTCCTTCCATTTCCATTCTTGATTTTCCTTTCATCTCAGTTCCATCTTTTCTTGTTGTTCTCCTCTAATCTTATTTTATTGGCTATAATTTTTATTTCTAATTTTTGATGTCCACAATTTCTGCTCAGCCTTTCTGTGTCGCACTTTGCAAGGACCTTTTTGAAAGGAGTTTTTCTTCTCCTTGACTCCTTCAGAAATCCTTTCTAAATTTAGTTCTTGTTTTCTTGTCCCTTTCTTTTTTCAACTTTCCTTTGAGCTTTCCCTTTCGAACTCCATTTCTATGTTCTTCTTCTGGTGGCTATGCTATCATCATTTCATCAGCACTAAGAATTTCACTCAGTTGTCGCCTGTGTACCTGTGTTCTGTCTTCCTTGAAGTAACCTTTCCATAACCCAGAGTTCTCCTTGCTTGGTTTCAATCCTTAGGTTCAAATCTAATCCAACGAGTGACAATTAATCTTTTTCCTTTTTTAACTCTGGATGTTTTATGGTCGAAGGAGTATTCTAAACATGTTACATGGACATTAAGAAACTAGGTACCTGGAGGTCTTAAACTAAACTATTCAGAAAATCTGATCAGCTGTTTGTCTGCGGAAAGGGGTAGAGTATCTTTATCAAAAGGTATCTTATTATCTTTATCCAGATGGCTAACATCTCTGATTACCCTTGTAACTGAAATTAGACACCAGCCCTAATAACCCAAACCTACTGCCCTTCCACCAGAGCTTTTGGCTACTTCTCCTTTCTGACACAGACTGCTGCCTCCTTCCACTGTCTTTGGCTACACATTACTACTCTCCATTTTTTATTTCCCATTATAAGCTGATTTAGCTTTTTGCAATAGAGGCTGTTTTCTGTTTCCCTGGTTCGTTAGGTTCCCGGTCTGTTCCGCTAGGGGTGACAGGGCAGGTTAGCAAGAATCCCATCCAGCAAGAAGAATAAGATAGAAGAGTTATGTTCTTACCATAGCGTTCCAGATTAGTTGTCTTCTTCTCTCTTCTCTTCTTACCTTCTTCTTCTTGGCCCCTCCCTTCCCCTGGCCAGGTGTACCTCTCTAGACCTCCTGTGACCTCTTTTCTATTGACTCTTCTGCTCACTATATATGCTACATATGCATATTTTAGTTCAGGATATAGGTCACCTTTTTCTTCCTGTTAGAGGTACTGTTTCTGTACTACTGTTTTGGTTTTTTTTGTTGGCTGGGGGGTAAGACAAGACGAGATCCACTCTAAACTTGCTCTAGCATTGTGGGATATCGGGCCTCGAGAGCCGGAACTCGAACTCGAGCTTTAGCCGAGTGGAGAGTGATGCCGACCTCAGCCATCCAGCAAGAAGAAGGCGAGAAGAAGACAACTAACATGGAACGTTATGGTAAGAACATAACTTCTATTTTTCTGGGCAGGACACTTATCTTAATAGCCCCATATTGGCCTCGTCAAATCTGGTTCCCCTTTCTGAAGCCTCATCTAGTAGAAGAATCTTGGACTCAGTGCCGGATCTTCTGACCCACACATCAGGAGCTCTGCCCCCCTTCACTTCAGTCCATCAAACTGACAGCTTGGCTGCACCAGTTCCTAGAATAGCCAGGTTCCAAAATGTATCAGTGGAAGCTCAACATATTCTTTTGTCCTTACATAAATCTTCAACCAGGAAACTATACCTCAGTAAGTGGAAGAAGTTTTCAATCTGGGCTCAGCAGAATAACATTGATCCCTTTCTGACCTCTATATCGAATATCTTAGAGTTTCTGACCAAACTGTTCAGTGAGGGAGCTGCAGCAGCAACCAATTTCCATATAGGTGAAATCAGGAAATGGTATTATGTCTCACAAGTTGGCGAAGGCCTTTCTCAAGGGTATGACACATCTAAAGACCACCAATTAGATCACCTACCGCTCCATGGAATCTGAATTTAGTCCTATCCAAGATTATTCTTTCACCCTTTGAACCTGCTGCTTCCTGTGAGCTGAAATTCCTTTCATGGAAGACCATTTTCTTGGTGGCCATTACATCCGGACGCAGAGTTTGAGTTGCAAGCCCTTTCAATTAAGCACCCATATTTGATGTTTCACAAAGATAGGGTTTCCCTCGGGATTACCCAAAGTTTGTTCATAGTGCACCCTTAAGCGATTGAATTACCTGTTTTTTTTCCCCAATCACACTAATCATTTGGAATATATGCTTCACAAGCTTGACGTCCATAGCTTCATTTCTATTTAGACAGGACAAAAGACCATAGGAGATCTGATCAATTGTTTCTTCTTCTCAGATTCCAGGAAAGGTGCAGCAGTATCTAAATCTACCTTATCTAAATGGCTGTCTGATTGCATATCCTTCATATACCACACTGCAGACATTTCTTTAGAGAATAAAGTCAAGGCTCATTCAACCAGAGCTGTTTCTACTTCCATAGCCTTTTTGGCCAGACTACCCATTGATTCTATTGTGCAGCTGCCACACGGTCTAGGTCACATACCTTCATAACTCACTACAAAGTAGGCAAGGCCTCTAGGGACAGGGCTTCATTTGGTTCTGCTGTCCTTAGACCGGTACTCCCATGAGCCACCCAAGATTGTGGTACTGGGGACGCTACCCATCAGTAAGAATGAAGGCGAGATTGAACAACTTCACATAAAGAAGTTATGTACTTACCATAACATTCCATGTGAGTTGTTCTTCCCGCCTTCATTCTTACAACCTTTCCCCCCACCTACCCCCTTCCAATGTCTGGAAGTTCAAGAGGGGCTCTATGTTTTGTTTTGGTTCTTCTGAGTAGTTTCCTCTCACAAGTTGTGTATGTGATTTCCTTTTGATATCTGATATAGATATTAGCACTAGCTGGCAGTAAACAAGATCTGGGGAAGGTGGAGCTGCATTGTGTGATAGGGTTTCAGCCTCGAGCTGTTAGAGACCTCGAGCTTTGCAAATAGGCTGACTCGGAGCCAAGGATCGGCTCCGAACCTATCAGTAAGAATGAAGGCGAGAACAACTCACATGGAACGTTATGGTAAGTACATAGCTTCTTTTTTACTGTATTAGAGTTGTACATGCGCACACACGCACGGACGAACGCATACTCAAAATATGTGATTATTCATATTTCAGACATTTTTATAAAAATTCAAGCAATACATAATCACCCCTTGCACCCAGAAGTTACAGATGTGAAGTTGTTCAATCTCGCCATTCATTCTTTACTGATAGGTTCGGAGCCAATCCATGGCCGTATACAAAGCTCGAGGTCTTCCAGTAGCTCGAGGCCAAGCCCCTATCCCATGATGCATTGTGAATTACCCCAGATCTAGTTTGCCACGGCATCTTATTGGAGGTTCCGGTGCAAGCTCGGGCCAGTACTTTTTTTTTCCAAAACATATTTATTAGCAGTTATTTCTAAAAATTTTTGCTAAATTTTTCTAAATGGTTTGCTAGTTAGGTAGTTCGCTTTATATAGCTTCTTAAAAGCTCCCCTTTCCAGTGTGTGATTATTTAGCGTATATATACTCGGCCTCGTGTGTTGTTGGCCTAGTTCCTTTCTGCTGTGAAAATTCACCAACTAAAACCAATGACAAATTAGTCAAAAGACTAAAAAAACTGAAAAATGAAAATAAAATACTTTTCGCAACCAATCTGGTAAACTAGAATCCCTTTATTGCACAAACTAACACAACTAAGCACTTTTGCCTGTGTAACATAGGCTTCTTCAGAGTTGTCTTAGCGTACTTGCACTGTTTGAATACCATCAATTAAAACTACCCCAACCAATCACAACAAGGGTGTAGTCTGCAACAGCAACTGAATACATGCTTGTTCATGTCAATTATAAAATCCACAAACTACATAAACTACTAATAAACTTCATTACATTATTTCCTTTTTCTTTTTAAGGAATCAATTCCTGTCTTAATTTTAAAAATGGTTTTAAGGAAATAAAATCGTTCAAGCCAGGATCTACTAAAGAATTTAAACGCAATTGCCAGTTAGATTCTTTGGCTTCTAGGAGAGTTTTACCATCCACCCTCTCTCATTGTAAGTCACCTTGTCTATTATAAAAAAGATACATTTCTTAAAATTTGAACACTTGGTGGTATGCAGGGTACAGAGCATTGTGAACGTCCTTGTTTTTGATAGCCCTCACATTCTCTTGTATCCTCTCCTTTAATCTTGTGGTGGAACTATCTTTCAAATTAGTGGATGTAATTAATAAATGTGTGTGTGTGTGTGTGTATATATATATATATATATATATATATATATATATATATATATATATCTAGGACTTTTGATCGATCAAAAGTCCAAATCCATTATCACCGAACACACTTTAGTGAAAGCGCTTTTCACCGAAAAAGCTCTTTCGCTAAAGTGTGTTAAAATTAAAAAAAAAAAAAAAAAAGTAAATTAACATTTATGCAGGGTGGCAAGCCTCCCTGCACCCCCCAAATGGGGGGCTGTGCCCCCCCCCCTACTTTATTATTCTCAATCCAAGATCGCACAACAGTGGGGAAAAGGGAAAAATTCCCTTAACCGCATAGTAGTACGATCTCCGCAACAGTCACTCTCCCACAACTTCCTCTACCTCCATGCATACTTCTGTGAAAGTGCTTCTTCGGTGAAAAGCACTTTCGCGTAAGTATGCCCGGTCTTTTCAGATTCAGTGAAACAACCGTTCGCCCATTAGTCCCAGACTCGTGTGTGTGTGTGTGTGTATATATATATATATATATATATATATATATATATATATATATATATATATATATATATATATATATATATATATATATATATATATATTTCTTTTTCTACTGTTGGCCTTTTGTATTTTGGCCTTAGATTAGTAGTTCTCTTTCCTGTCAGGCTCGTTTTTTCTGTGTGCAATTTAGAGCCTAGTAGTTTGCTTATATTTGGTGTGACATTTTTTCTTAGGCTCCTTTGTGTAGAGCCTAGGTTGTGTGTTGAGTAGCTTAACATATTGTGTGTATTTTTTTCTTAGGCTCCTTGCATGTGTGTGGAGTTGGAGCCTAGGATATTCTTGATTATCAGATTTGTGTGTTCCTTAGTAGCATAATGGCGGATGACAAAGATAACACCCAAAGTCTGGGTTTAAAAAGTGTCCAGACTGCGGTCAAAAAATGTCTGTTACTTAGGAGCTGTCCATTTGCAGGAGTCCTGTAGCATTTGTCATTCTTTTTCCTCGTGAGTGTTACTAGAGAGGAAAAGGAAATTGGTAGACAGAGGCTTGTTAAAGCATCCATTTCAAGAAGCTTTGAGTGACCAGGATGTGACCAGCAAGTCTTCTAAGTCCTCTAGTTCTTCTGGGGACTCTAAGGACTCAAAGCAGTCTAAGAAATCTAAACTGTTGGAGGATTCTGCGACACCGGCTCCACAGACCTCGGAGCTGACTGTCTTCTTTTCAGAGCCGGCCCACAGTCTTGGAGCCAGTATCCGAAAGGCCTCTATCTCCACTGCATCAATCGGCACTGTCGGTGCATTCTTCTAGGTCTTCTGTCAGCCTGTCTGATTTGGATATGGATCGATTGGTGCAGAAGCCTTTACAGGCACCAGGCCTTGCTAAAATGTTGCCGGCTTCGACCCAAGCGGCTTCAGAGCCAAAGACCACTACTCCTGACTACTACTTCTCCAAGCCATACCGGACCTTTGGAGACAGAGGAAGCTGACCTGTTGATCGTGGAGCCGAGACCTTCTCCAGTGTTCTCAGCGCCGATGGGGGACTCTAGGAGCCGACACTCTCCAGTCGGGTCCAGGGAGAATAGTCGGACCGACTTGGTGCCAACTCTTCCTCTCAGGGCTTCAGCTCGGATGAGCTTGGCTCCTACCTCCTGCTCGGATCCCACAGCCTCGGTGCAGGAGCGGTTGGCGGTTCCTTCAGGTCCGTCGACTCCTTCACATCGGAGCCATGGTGCCTTCAAAGCCATGAGGTGAGCTTTGTCCCCCAAGAAATCTTCGACTTCAGGCCGTGCTTCCTCATCCTCCAAAGCGCCTGTGTCTGCTGCTGCTTCCATCGTCCAGGCTAGGCGTAGAGACCCAGAGCCTTAGGTAGCCCCACAGGGTGTCCCCTGCTCTTCCGAGTCCTCCCCAGAGGCTCCCACTGAGGAAGTTCTTAGGAAGAGATTGTGCAAGAGGAGACTCTTGGACTCTCCACAGGAGTCTTTAACATCTGACACTGACTTGGATGAGTCAGAAGGGTCCCCGCAGTCCCCCTCTGAGGATATCTCCTTTGCTGAGATACTCAAGATCCTTAGGCAGAGGGGTGATTGGCAGTCCAAAAGCCCTACTGAGGATGTCAGTTCTCCTGAAGGCTTTCAGGTCCCAACTTTCCACCTCTTGGGTGTCTCCACTCTTCGATGAGCTCATGCACTTGGTCTCTTGGAGGGTGTGGGAGTCACTGGAGTCCATGGCGCCTGTTCCTAGGAGGCCTAGTAAGTTTATATCCGCTCCACCAGATAAAACTTACTTGTCCAAAGGAGTGTCTGTTGATGCCATGGTGGTGACAGCGGCCACCAAAAAGGAATGGTCTGAGACTTCCTTGTGTATTCATCCTCCTAATAGAGAGTCTAGGATCATGGATAGATTTGGGAAACGCATGTTTAGTTCAACGACTTTTACTCTCCATTCATTGAACTATTTGACCCATTTCACTAGGTTGCAAAGAGATCTCCTTAAGGAGTTGGGAGATGCTCTTCAGTGTACTGTAGCTCTACGGGCCTCTGACAAAGTTGCCCAGCTTGATACCCTAAATTCTATTGTCATCTCATCCGTGTGTCTCCTATATCCAGCTGATGGAACGAGTAGGGCAGCAGGTACAGGAATCGCTCTCAGAAGACATTCTTGGATGCGCTTGTGTTCCTTCGCGGAGCCCTTTAAGTCTTCATTCGTAAACACCCCTTTTGATGGCTCATCCCTTTTGGGCCAAAAGTGAGGGAAACTTTGACCAAGTGTGAACAGGAGGGAAAAGACTCAGTCTGCCGTTGGAGTCTGTTTTTCCACCCCCTACTCTGCTTTACCCCAAAGGCCAAATGGGAGGAAAAATGTGGTTCGGAAAGTCCAAGGAGTCTTTCAGGACACACTTGGTGAACCCCCCCCTCTAGGGGCAGAGGAGGGGTTAATAGTGGAGGATGACCTCACGGCAGAGGGGGTCCGCATTATCAGGGTGACTGAGATCACTTCTCTGATCAATCCTACCAGCGCTCCTGAAAGGAGGCCCAACTGTCCTGTTCTGCAGGCAGTCGGGGGTCGCTTATCTTTGTATCCAGAAGCCAGGCAAGAAATAAGACAGTTGGGTACAAAGTATTTCCAGAGGGTACTTCATACCTTTCGCAGCAGCCCCATAAGGAGAATCCCAGACGTTCCACCCAGCTACAGAGAACAAGAAACTATGGAGGGCCACAAGTTGCTTGAAAAATCATCCAGCCAGTCCCAGCAGACCAAACAGGATTCGGAACTTACTCAAGGTTCTTTTTGGTTCCAAAGAAAACAGGGGACTGGAGACCCATTTTGGACCTCAGCAGACTCAACCAATATGTGAAGAAAGAGAAGTCCCGGATGGTCACGCTACAGTCTATACTTCCCTTTTAAGGGAAACACAATTGGATGTGCTCGATAGATCTCAAGGATGCGTATTACCACATAAAAATGGCCAGGCCATCCAGAGATCACCTGCGTTTCTGGCTGGGAGCCAATCATTATCAGTTTCGAGCCCTGCCCTTTGGTCTCACTACAGCCCCCAAATACTTAGAATGGCTGAAGACCTTATTATTTGGGGAAGCCAGCGTTCCCCTTCTAAGAGATTTAGAACCGATTTTCTTTCTGATTCTTCTGATAAGGAATCTGTTATCTCTGCTCCTTCTGATTACCAGGATTTGCCCTTATCTACTTATGAGGATTCTGATGCAGAGGATTCCATTTCCTCTGCTTCCCCTCCAGAAGATTTTTCTTTTGGTGAAACCTTGCATACCCCTAGGGAGCATTTCCGCTGGGAAAGCCAGGACTATTCTGAGTCCAAAAAGAGACTTAGGAAATTCTTACTCCTGCCTCAACACAGACCTGTAGCTATCCCTCCTGTTCTGGCTGTTGTAGATGATGTTTTCTTGGAATCTCGCCTTACCCCAGACACTTTACCTCCAGCTCCCAGAAAACCTAACCGGTACTACAGAGTACCTGACTTTCACAAGTTCCTCTTCAAGAATCCTACTGTGGATCCTGAGACCATTTCCCAAAGACCAAAAGGCATTAAGGCTACTGCTGCCAAAAATCCCTACCCCTTCTGATAGAGATTCTAGAGCCTTGGACAGATGGGGTAAGAAGGTATACACTTCTGCTACTTTGGCCATTATGGCTTTAAATTGCCAGTTTCATATGTTAAAGTATCAGCAACATATTATGGGACTACTTAAACAGAAAATGATGTTGATTCCTGACTCTGCTGAATACAAGGACTTGCAAGATTTAATGCATTCTGCAGAACAAGTTGGTAAACATACCTTGCAATGTGGTTTTGATGCTTTAGAAGCATCTTGCAGGGCTGCTGTCACTGGGTCTGTACTTAGAAGACGTGCTTGGCTTAAGGAACAAAACTTGCCATATGTTAAAGCTAAATTGCTGGATGCACCCTTAAACCAAGACCGCCTTTTTGGCAACAAAGCAGAGAAAGTCCTCAAAAGGATGGAGGAAAAAGCTAAATCTATGCAAACTATTAAAGATTTTCTTCAAGTACAGCCGCCCAGATTCAGTAGGTATCGGCCTTCAAAGAACTGGTCCTTTCCAGTCCCTTCCAGGCCTTCTCAGTCCAAACCCAGGAACACCAAACCACCAAGACTTCAGTCTCAGGCTACGAACAGATCTAAGCAGTAAGGGGCTCCGACTTCCAAAGCAGGGAGTAGTAAGCCACCCTCCTATGGAAAAATGGCACAATGACTTAACCTTAACCCTTCCAAACCCTGCTCAACTACTTGCTCCCTTAGAAGGAAAGCTCACCCTGCATGCAAAATACTGGGAACTCCCAGGACAAATAGGTTTTGAACATAGTTTCCCCGAGGATACAGATTCCACTTCCACACCCTACCAACCCCAAATGGTTGGCCAGACCTCCCCCCAAATCAGTGGAAGGAGGCCCAACAACAGGTTCTCTCTCTTCTCAGTATCAGGGCTATTCAACCTGTCCCAGCAAAACTAAGGGGACAAGGTTTTTATTCAAGACTTTTTCTGGTTGCCAGAAAAGAAAACTCCTGGCATCCTATCCTGGATGTCTCTATTCTCAACACCTTTCTGGTGGTTGCAAAATTCAAAATGCTAACTCTTCAACCGCTTCTTCCTATGCTAGCCAAGGATGCCTAGCTGGCAACCCTAGACTTAAAGGAAGCTTACCTGCACACCCCAATAAGAGAATCCTGCAGACAATACCTATGTTTCAGGGCGGGCTCCATGCACTTTCAGTTCTCTGCACTTCCCTTTGGCTTATCTGCTGCACCCAGGGTGATCACAAAGTGTCTAGCTCCAGCCATTGCATTTTGCAGGCAGAAAAATATTTAAATTTACCCATACTGATTCAGGCAGAGAGCCAGGACTTGCTATTACAACACCTGGCATTTGTAAAGAAACTTCTAACCTCACTGGGGTACACCATCAACAAAAAGAAATAACATATAGTACCCTGCCAACAGATTCTATTCCTGGGAGCAAGCTTGAACACAACTTCCCAGATGGCATTCCTCACTCCAGAGAAACAAGTTTGACAACCTACTTCAAACTATTGGCCACAAAACCCCAGCTATCTGCAAGGAAAGTACTGCAAGCTCTGGGTTTAATGGTGTCTTGCATTCTGCTAATTCCATATGCAAGTCTGCATATGAGGAAACTCCAGTGGTATCTAAAAAGTCTATGGTGTCAACATTCTCAGGACCTGGAAACAATGATTCCCATCATTCCTTTTCTAAGGACAAGAGTTCCTTTGGTGGGCAGAGGCCTGCTACCACAACAAGGGACTCCCTTTCACTTCACCCCCTGCTGCCCAAACCCTAACAACAGACGCATCAGACTATGCATGGGGGGGTTCACATGGCAGGGCAGTGCCGTTCAGGGCAAATGGACCCCGAGACAGATGTACCTGCATATCAATCAAAAATAAATGTTGGCTGTGCAGAATGCTCTGACAGCCTTCAAATACCTTATTCTTCCAGGACAACTGTTGGTAAAGACAGACAACACCACAGTTATGTGGTACATAAACATGCAGGGGGGAACCCACTCCTACCCTCTCTGCAGACTCGCCATGGGTCTGAGGAGCACAGCCTTGAGCTACCAAGTACACCTACAAGCTCAATTCCTGCCAGGCAAACTAAATTCACTGGCAGACGACTTAAGCAGAAATCTCATGGACCCACACGAATGGAAACTAGAACCCAAAATATTCAACTTCTTGAACAAATGGGGGACCCCAGACGTAGACCTGTTTGCCTCCCCATAGACAAATGGGAGACCCCAGACGTAGACCTGTTTGCCTCCCCTCAGAACTATCAGTTGAACAAATTCTGCACCAGAACTCCCCACAGTCAAGCTTGGAAAGTGGATGCTCTGTCCTTTACCTGGGAAAGCCTCTTGGTTTATGCCTTTCCCCTCTCTGCCTGTCCTCTCGAAGGTTCCACTAAAGATCAAACAGGACAAGCCAAGGACAATACTGATTGCACCAGACTGGCCACGCCAGCACTGGTACCCCCTCTTGCGCAGTCTGGCACTGCTACAACCATGGCACCTGCCTCAGACCCCTTCCCTACTGTCCCAGCAGGCGGGCCAGATTCTGCACCCTCGGCTTCAAACCCTGAACCTTGAAGCCTGGCTAATTCCACGAGCTCTCCTCTAGCATTCCTCAGTAAGCAGTTGCGGGATGTCATACTGGAGACAAGGAGGCCTAGTATCAGAAAATCCTATGCTGAAAAGTGGAAAAGATACTGTTCCTGGAGCCAGGCTCAATGGATGGGCACAACAGTGCCCAGCTTGCCTCATATTCTAGAGCACTTAACAGGACCTGTCCTTCTCGTCAATTAAGATTCATGCCTCTGCCTTGCTAAAACAATTCAAGAACCCCCCAGGAGAGCTTCCACTCCAGCCTGGGACCTTAACTTTGTATTGGAAAAGCTCATTCTTCCCCCCCTTTGTGCCAGCTGCAACAGCAGAGTTGAAATTCCTTTCTTGGAAAACAGCTTTACTTCTAGCCATCACTTCAGCAAGAAGAGTGTCTGAATTACAGGCCCTTATGGCAGTGAAACCCTTCATTATCTTCCATGCGGACAGGGTTTTCCTCAGGACTAATCCTTTCTTTATGCCCAAGGTGGTGTCTAGTGTGACCCTAAACCAGTCCATTCATTTGCCTACTTTTTTCTCTAATCCACAAAACGAAGGAGAACAGATATTGCACTCTGGACGTGCACAGACAACTTAGATTCTATTTGGACAGGACTAAGCCTCTCAGAAAATCTGACCAGCTGCTAGTTGGCTTTGCCTTAGGGTAGAGGGGGAAGGCCATTTCAAAGCAAACCATTTCCAAATGGATAGCTCATTTCATTCATATCTGCTACAAGCACCATGGAAAACCTACCCCACAGGGGATAAGATCACATTCCACCAGGGCTGCATCTACCTCTGCGGCATTTCTTAGAGGAGTTCCTACCAGGGACATCTTGGAAGCTGCTACCTGGAGCTCTGTGCATACCTTCACTAAGCATTGCCACCTGCCTATCTTTTCTAAATCCAGAGCTGGACTTGCCACAGCAGTCTTGCAGGGCTTAATAGCTGGCCCTAATGCTCCTTAACTACCTCCTCCCTTCCTTACCTTTGGGAATTGACCCAAATGTGATGACTGCAACAGTGAAACACGAAGAACATAGTACAGTTGTATACACTTACCATAAATGTAGATGTTCAAGTGTATTCACTGTTGCAGTCCTGGTTACCCTCTCTCCAGCCCCCTGACTTCTCTTGGCTCTACCTTTCCTTCTTGTTTGGTATATATATTTTTTCATGTGTATTTGCTTTTTGATGGGGGTATACCATACCTTATAATTGCTTCCTGTTGTGGGGGCACCTGACATCTGGGGTAAGAAAAACTGATGTAATGGCGTCTGCTGCATGTTTTATACCTCTGACGACCTGACGTCATGGAAGAAGTGACAGCATCTGACACAGAAATCCGAAGACTCTGGTATTCAGGCCGACTGGCTGAGGCTACCTGAAGGCAGATAACCCAAATGTGATGACTGCAACAGTGAATACACTCGAACATCTACATGTATGGTAAGTGTACACAACTGTACTTTCTGGAGATGAGAGCAGTACTTTTGGCGTTGCAGTACTTCAGGACTCTCTTCACCTAGGAACGATTGCAGTTCAGACAGACAATATGTCAGTAGTCTGGTACTTGAACAGGCAGGGGGGAACCAAGTCTTATCCCCTTTACAGAGAAGTCCTCAGAGTTTGGCAGTGGGCTGTTTCCTCCCAGCACTTTCTGTTGGCAACGCACATCCTGGGGAAATCCAGCATGCTAGCACACAAACTGAGCAGGGCAATCTTGTTGCCGCACGAGAGGTCCCTCAAGAAAGGGAATGCGGACAGGATTTTCCGCAAATGGCACCAGCCTTACTGCGACCTTTTTGCCAGCCACATCAACATGAAATGCAGAAGCTTCTTTGCCCCGATTCCTCCTCCGGGAGAAGCCCTGAGAGACGCACTCGTACACGATTGGTCCCCGAGTCTCCTCTATGCATTTCCACCAATCCCATTGATACCCAGAGTTCTACAGAAAGCAAAATCCCTGGGAAGGACCATCATTTTTATAGCCCCTCATTGGCCTCGGCAGATTTGGTTCCCATTCCTTCAACATCATCTCTTGGAGGATCCCTAGATTCTGGACCCAGTTCCAGACTTTCTGACACATCGTCAGGGGACCTCCATCCTTCTCTGCAGTCACTGAAGCTGACAGCTTGCCTGCTCCAGTACTCCTCATAGCCAGGCTTCATAACTTCTCCAGTGAGACAAAACAGATCCTTTTGTCTTCTCATAAGCCGTCCACTAGAAGATTATATCTTACTAAGTGGAAGAGATTTTCCATATGGGCTTCTAAGCAGAACATTGATATTTACCAAGCCCCCTTGACATCCATACTAGAATTCTTGACTATGATTTTTAATAAAGGAGCGACAGCCGCAACAGTTCGGGTTTAGTTGGCTGCTATATCTAACTTTCATCTCAGAATGGACAGGCTAAATATAATGTCCCACAAGTTATCCAAGGCCTTCCTCAAGGGAACATTTCATATGAGACGACCTGTGAAAACCAACTGTTCTCCTTGGAATCTAAATTTTATGCTGTCTTGTATAATCATCTTGTGACCTCAAATATTTGTCGTGGAAAACCATTTTTCTGGTAGCTATTACTTCTGCCCACAGTGTGTCAGAACTTCAAGTTTGATACATCAGCCCTCCTTGTTTGATTTTTCATGCTGGTGGAGTTTCTCTTAGGACAAACCCCTCTTTTTTGCCCACAGTTTGTTCAGAATCTAATATCAACCAAGTCATTGAGTTACCCGTTTTCTTCCCTCATCATTCCAATAAGTTGGAGTATATGCTGCAGAAACTTGATGTTCACAGACAGCTCAGATTTTGTTTGGATAAAACAAAAGATATCAGGAAATCAGACCAGCTCTTTGTTTCATTCTCTGAAGCCAGAAAAGATAGACCCGTGGCTAAAACAACTCTGTCTAAATGGTTATCTGATTGTATCACCTTTGTCTATTCAGCTGCTAATATGCCTTTACAACACAAGTTTAAAGCTTACTCAACCAGAGCAGTTTCTACATCCTCTGCGTTCCAAGCCAAATTGCCCCTTGATAACATTTGTGCAGCAGCCACTTGATCTAAACCTCCTACCTTTATCACTCATTACAAAGTTGATAAGGCTCCAGGGACAGGGCTTCTTTTGGGTCTACAGTTCTGAAGAATGTACTCCAGTAAGCCACCTGAGATTGATGGTGGTAGGGACACTACCCATCAGTAAAGAATGAACGGCGAGAATGAACAACTTCACATTAAAAAGTTATGTACTCGCCATAACATTCCATGTGAGTTCATATCGCCTTCATTCTTACGTCCCTCCCTCCTTCCCCCTCCTGGCTGATAGTTGACCTAGAGCTAGGTCTCATCCTGGTTGCTCAGTTATTTTTCCTCTCTATAGGAGGATAGCTCATTTATATGGTTATAGTACATGCAGCAAACAAGCTCTGAGGTAATTCACAGTGCATCATGGGATAGGGGCTTGGCCTTGAGTTACTGGAAGACCTCGAGCTTTGCATACGGCCCTACCGGAGCCGATGGATTGGCTCTGAACCCATCAGTAAAGAATGAAGGTGAGATGAGCAACTCACATGGAACATTGAAACGTTATGGTGAGTACATAATTTCTTATTTTATGAAGTGAGGTGTTTAAACATTCTCAAAACACAAAGCAAGACGCACAGTATGACAATTTACGTTCAGACTATTGTTTACAGTTCTACACGTCATTTCCCAAAAGTCATACATATATCAAACTAAAACAGTTACAACTTCATTGTCATGGCAAGTAGTCAATTTCTGTATCTGATGCTATGGATTGATTTGTTGCAAGCTGCTATTCCCTTTCTTTCTGCTTCCAGCGTGTCCTTTGGATGTTTTACACAGAAACAGTCCTTGTCCTCTTTCTTGCTACTAAAAAATTTTTGGCCAAGTAACTATTTCAGCTGAGTTTTGGTTTTGCAAACCATTCTGCTTCACTGTTAGCAAGCTAAAGACATTTTGCATTTGTTTTTAAAGTGTTGGGAGGTCTTGTACTGCATGACTACCAAGGACCGCTAGTTTAGGAAATTAAACGTGCCTGATCATATGACAACTCACTCATCTTATACACTGAAAATTTGTCAATCAGTTTGCAGTGTTGTTCCACTCGTGAATTGCAAAACTGGAGACGATTGCCGTTATCTGCAGTAATAGTGGAAGAACGCTGCAGCTTCATAACTGGATCTGATGAGGTGGCCATGTTCTGCAGTATAGGATCTCTGGCAGAGATTTTTTTTTTCATTTAGACTAGGATTGCAAAGTAAAACTGCTTGGCTGTCTTGAAAAGTTTCTGCTCAGTTGATGTTCCTGTGATGTCATCCAGCATCAGCACCGATATGGATTTTGCTGTCTTCCAGGATGTTGCCTTGCACTTCAGGAATTGAATCAATAATACTTGTATTGTCCAGAAGCTGCCTTAGCAGATGGTAGTTTGAGGACCATGCTAGCGCATGCCTGTAATTCTTTCTGGTATGTCATTATGCAAGGTGAGCAGTTTGCTTTCCTTGCCTTGCAATTTGCACATTGAAGTTCTGCAGTGACTTAGTGGCATAGTGCAGAAACAAGAATGCAGTCTCTCTCTTTATTATACCTAATTTAACAGACTGTGGTTCATAGGATGTGGGATCTCAGGCAAGCCGCAAGGCAAGCATTTGTGCCATGCCTTTTGTCAAACTTGGCTATCGAGTGGGGGCATAACCTGATCATTTTGAGAGGTTCAGTATCCATGAATAGTGCACTCTAAGCTTCTGTAGACATTGTACATTGCTGGACAAATGAGAGTAAATGTCACGTATCAGTTCCTCAACAGGTGCAGCCATTGCCTTTACACTGGATTTAACGCATAAATCTGCAATGTGGTGTAAGCAGTCCATGTTGAAAATATTGTGATTAAGCTCTTTTAGTCTAGATAGCACAGAACTCCAGTCATGGGTGTAGCATTGCCAGAAGAATAAGCAACTGCATTGCTCACAGGAATGTCAAACTTGCTCAGAGTCCCCATTACACAGTCATAACTGGCTTTGCCATTTCCACTAACACAATCAGGCATGTCAAGGAGTCTAACATTTTTACCAATGCCGTGGTAAAAAAGTAAAATTACAAGCAATTTTTCACCCCCACCCCATATCTGTACTCTGGGCAAGGTACAAAAACAGTATGACACTTTCTGAGATATTTGAGAAACTTCTTGTTGATACTTTGGCTTCATTACATCCCATCCAATACAAGCAGCCTTTGTTGGTCTGCAGGTTACTTTTTTGCATCACCTCTGGATCTGTGCAGTACCTCTTCATGTAATTCAAGAAATGACCCCAGTTGTAAATAGCAAACTGTGTTCGGCAAGCAGGCTCATTCGGCCTCCAATTCTTTAGACTTGGTTTGCTGAGTGTCAAACATTTCTATCACCATCCTCGTAGTCAGATGCTTTGTGCTCATCTTGTGCTTTTCGGTGTCCATGTGTCACTGTAGATAGCTTCTCCCTCCTTCTCCAACATTAATATTAGTAGCACATCTCTTGAAAAAGGATATTCTGGACCACACTTGCTTTCCATTCCTCAGTCAAAGGTGACCTTCCAGTTGGTTTGGAATATAGTCATTTTCTGCTTCATCTCAGAGGCAACATCTTTGGAGAAAAGACAGCATAATTAGAAAGCTTCAAGGTAATTCACAGGTGTAGCATGAAATTATACTTTTACTTACAATAAAGTGAAGCTTGTTTGATGTCAAACAGTACTCAAAAATTCTTACCTTTCAAATTTGCTGCACGATAACAGCATTGTAAGAAAGGGTGCATTCACCCCCTACCATTGTGGCTTGTGCTGTGCTGTGTGATTCAGCCACTACTTTGCTTGTAAAGAAAATAATTTTAATGGTTAAGATAAAGGATATAAAACCAAGCCAGAAAAGTCTCTAAACATGTCTAACTCATTATAACAAGCATTATTGCAAATGTTTCATAATGCAGCCAAGAAAAAAATTATTGCAAATGCGACATGTATGCAGCCAAAAAAAAAGCTCATTCTTGCAAACACAACATAATGCAGGCAAGAAAAAGCTCATTATTGCAAATGCGACATAACACTGCCAAGAAAAAGCTCATTATTGCAAATGATTCATAAAGCAGCCAAGAAGTTCATTCAAGGAACATACTGCAAACCTGACAGATTATGGATATTATACCATATAGTTGCAGATGCTTCATTACTTAGCCAACCTGAACTTCACAAGGTCTAATTTGCATTAATATTTTTCAGAAAGATATGAAGTATGAAAGTCAAGTGTCCCATATTTAATGACTGCAAAGACTATGCAAACTTGAATTAATAAAAATGCGACAGCAACAGCTATTAAGAGTAAAACAGGCAGAGAAATTCAACACCATAGTTTACCTCTTGATTCATTGCCCATCTGTTGAGCCAAAATTTCCCCTGGTAGTACATGTTCCACCTCAGGTCTCCCTTGAAAAGACACTACTAGTCTTTTGGTACTAAACCGGTTACACAAATATGCGTGGCAATCCCTGAAAAAAGGTTACCTGAAAGTCATTTCACCAGTGCTTTAAAAAAAGATGGATATTTAAGTGTTTGGGACAAGGAACTGTCAACTGATATATATTACAGAAAACCTTTCCCCAAGGTAAGATTAAAATTAGACCAGGACTATCCTTAACTGGACCTTTGACAAGTTGTTTTACTGTAAGGAAGACTATAAAAATGAAACTAAAAAAAAATCTTACCAGTCATCTTGTACCTCCAAAGCACATTTTTTTGCATAAAACCAGACTGTTAAAGAATACTCTGTAATCTGTCATACAGTCTCCCAATCAGAATTGCTACGAGACTTTAGGCCAAACCAAGTGTGTATGACTGCTTGAGCATCATCTTACTAGAAAGGAACTCTTTCAGTGTGCAGTACCAACTCTATCAAAAAAGTCAAACTTGCTTACTCCATTATAAAAAAAGTTACGAACTACATATAATTACCATTCTCGGTACATCACAAGACAATATCGACAGTCTTTACAACTATTATTATTATCCAAACCATACAAATTCTCAGTTAACAGTGCTGTACCTTTTGAATGGTAACTGCTGCTGAGAGATCCGCTGGATTCAGCAAGCCCTGCATGGTGTGCAGGACTAGTGCAGGAGCTCCAGCAGGCAATATGTCTGCCATGCGATCCAGGAATATGTAGGTACGTGCATGAGCGCTCCTGCACTAGTCCTGCACGGGCTCAGCTCCTGTATGCAAATTGCCCCATTTGCAGGTGAAATCCATGCAAATGAGGTGAATTTGCAATCCAGGAAGCTGGCAGTCGGCCGTGCAGGACTAGTGTAATCTGCAGAAATGTACTGATGTTATGTGATCCTATCTCGCCTACATTCTGTACTGATGGGTTCGGAGCCGATCCTCGGCTCCGACTCGGCACGCTATACTATAGAGCGAAGTCTCTAATTGGCTGAGCTATTTTACATCCCAGGATGCACCACCACTACTTCCTCAGATCTCGTTTTCTGCTTCATAGCAATAGACGTGGTCTCGACTTGGCTGGGCTAAGTACTATTTACTGACTAATTTTCTGTCAGAAAATTCCTAATTTTTCACCCAAAAGCTGTTTTAACAGCTACTTGTCGTGTATAAGTGTTTTTTTGTGAGAATTTGTGTAGTTTTGTTAGCGCTAGGTTCCCGCTTTATTTAGTGAAGGTTTCCTCGCGCTTGACTTCGTGTGTCATACATTGTGATTTAATGTACCTTTCTGTACTAATTTATATTTTTCTAGCGTCAAGGTCCCGTTTTAGTTAGAGGGGCCTTGCCCTCGCGCTCTGCTAGAGCTGTGTTGTAGTGTCTACCTGTGGGCCTATCCTGTTTAAATTAGAGGGATTTGTCCCTTTTTGATAGTTTCTTGTTCTGGTTTTTTGAGTGTGTCTGTAGAGTGAAGGAGCATAGGCCTTCGGGATTTAAAAAATGTACCAAGTGTGGGTACAAGATGTCAGTCACGGATGATCATTCTCTATGTGTGTATTGCTTAGGTCCTAAACACCTTCAAGAGTCGTTTAGTGTGTGTCACGCTTTTTCTTCTCGTGTCCTCCAAGAGAGGAAAAACAAATTGATTTTGAAGGGGCTCATCACCCCTTCTTTTGAGGAGGCTTTATCTTCTTCCCCCTCTCCTTCCAGGAAGAAGTCTTCGGCTCCGACCAGTCCGTCGGAGCCGACAGCAAAGAAATCTAGGCAGGCTTCTCCGTCGGCTCCACGGACTTCGGAGCCGAGGTCGGAACGGTCTGCCTCGGTGCCTCCAGCCTCGACTCCTCTGTCCTCGGAGCCGAGAGCTCGAGCATCGAAAGGTGGGTCACCTTCTTCGGCTCCAATGGTTTCGGAGCCGAGAAAGGTCGCACACTCAGACTCTTCTACCTCGGCGCCGAAGTCCCCGTCGGCTCCGAGGGAAATTGCTGTGCTGGTGGAATCTCCCTCGGCGCCAATACTACTTGAGACTATTCAGAGCCGGTCCCCCAATCTTTCGGAACTGACAGAGAAGTCAACTCGGGCCCGATCGGTCTCTTCTCGGTCCTCGAGGATGTCCGATTCGGATATTGACAGGTTGCTTCAAAGGCAGTTTCAGTCTCCAGTCTTCCAAAAGCTAGTCTCTGCTCCAGCCCAGTTGGCTCCGGAGCCGATTGTCCACCCTGTTGTCTTGGTTCCTCCTCCAACAGCCTCGGCACCGTTGGAGTCTGTGCTGGTGGAGCCGGTGGAGGTTTTCGAGTCGGCTCCGACCCTTACTCCAACCCCGACCTTCGGGTCGGAGTTCGGTACACGGACCTCCTCGGTCGGCCCCGGGGGTGACGTTTCGGGTCCGATGCTTTCGGTTCCGAGCCTCCCTCTCGGTGCGTCTGCTGTGGGGGTGCCTTCTACTGTTGTGGCCTCGGGGGTCGGACCCTCCCAGGACTCGGGGGGGGGGCGGCCTTCAGGGCCATGAGGAGTGCTTTAGACAAATCTTCCTTGGCTACCTCCACCATCTCTCCAACACCTTCCCTTGGCATGGAGACTTGTTCCTTTGTTGTCCCCCTGTCTCAAGACAGCGGAGCCCTGGGGCCTGAGGTCACCCCCATTGGGGATTCCTCCCTTCCTGGGGGTCCTTCTGAGGCTTCTTCGGAGGAACCTCCCAGGAAGAGACGGTGTAAGAGGAAGCACGTCGACTCGCCTGATGAGTCTCTCACTTCGGATACTGACCTCGATGATGCGAAGGGGTTCCCCAAGTTGTCCTCGGATAATGTCTCCTTTGTGGACATCTTAGAAATCCTCAAGCAACGAGGTGACTGGCAGTCCAAACCCCCTTCTGCTGCGGAGTCAGTCTTCCTCAAGGCCTTCGGGGCTCAGCCTTCCGCCTCCTGGGTGTCTCCGCCCTTCGATGAGCTCCTGGATTTGATCTCTCGAAGGGCGTGGGAGCACCCGGATTCTGTGGAACCGGTGCCAGCTCGCCCGAATAAATTTCTGTCAGCCCCCCCTGAAAAGGAATTCTTATCTAAAGGTGTGGCTGTAGATGCTCTGGTGGTGGCATCTGCTACCCAGCAAGATGTGGCAGAGGCTTCGACGTCCGTCCATCCTCCTAATAAAGAGTCCAGGAGTATAGATCGGTACGGGAAGCGCACCCTTACTTCAGCAGCCTTTACTTTAAGGTCTCTGAATTACCTTACGCACTTCACCAGACTTCAGAGGGATCTGGTCAAGGAGCTTTCAGATACTCTCTCTGGTAACCTACCTGAGCAGTTGACCCAGACGGTCAGCTCTCAGCTGGCTACCCTGTCATCAATATCGAACTCATCCATGAGGCTCATTTCATATGCGGCCGAAGGGGCGAGTAGAGCGGCGGGTACAGGTGTTGCTCTACGGAGACAAGCCTGGCTCCGCCTGTGTCATTTTGCGGAAGCCTTCAAGTCTTCTTTTTCCGACACTCCCTTTGATGGGTCCTCCTTGTTTGGACCCAAGGTAAAGGACACCTTGACCCGCTGTGAACAAGAGGGTAAGACTTTGACTGCCGTAGGGGCACGGTTTTCCACTCCCTTCCAGCCTTATCCCAAGGCTAGAAGAGGGGGGAAAATGTGGTTCCGCAAATCTCAGAAGACTTACCCCTCACAGCAGGATGATCCCCTTCTAGAGGCAGAGGGGGGGGAATTTTTCAGGAAGACGCCGTCCCAGAGGTGGCAGAGGCCCCCGCAACACTGGAGACCGCGAGTCCTTTCGTGGCTCCTCAACCTTCCAGCATCCCTGAAGGATTGCCCGACTGCGCTGCTACGGAGCCAGTCGGGGGTCATTTTTCGCGGCACCTAAAGGCCTGGGAGAATATCACCCAGGACCGATGGGTGCTCCGGATCATTGCCGGAGGTTACAACATCCCCTTTTCTCAGCCCTTCCCACCATCCCGGAAAATCCCGGACCCACCACCAAGTCAACGGGATCTCGCAGCCATAGAAATTTCAAAGCTGCTTCAAAAAGGAGTCATCCAACCGGTCCCCGAAGACCAGACCAGATTAGGGACTTACTCAAGATTCTTTTTGGTGCCAAAAAAGACCGGGGACATGAGGCCCATCTTGGATCTCAGCAAGCTCAACCATTCTGTCAAGAAGTCCAAGTTCCGGATGGTCACCTTACAATCCATTCTCCCGCTGCTGGAGAAAGGTGTTTGGATGTGCTCCATAGATCTCAAGGACGCCTATTATCACATCTTGATAGATCAGGCGTCCAGGAGACACTTGCGCTTCAGCCTGGGAGACGGTCATTTTCAGTTCCGTGCACTGCCCTTTGGTCTCACCACAGCCCCCAGGGTGTTCACCAAATGTTTGGCAGTGGTGACTGCTCACCTGAGAAGTCTAGGATTCCAGGTGTTTCCATACCTAGACGACTGGCTCCTAACTGCCACCTCCAGGCGTCTACTCTTACAAAACCTAGCAGCCACTATTTCTCTAGGCAACTCCCTAGGAATCACCTTCAATTGGGCAAAGTCTGTGTTGCTGCCATCTCAGCGCATACGGTTTATCGGAGTAGAGATAGACTCAAAGCAAATGCGGGTCTATCTTCCTACAGACAGGATAGAAACATTACAATCTCAAGTCCGAGCATTGCTCTTCAAACGCCGAGCACCAGCAAGGATGGTCCTACAACTGTTGGGTTCCATGTCGGCTACTGTTCTCCTAGTTCCCTTAGCAAGATTGCACATGAGGATTCTCCAGTGGCTCCTGTCAGTTTAGTGGTCGTATCAGGATCTCCCGCTCAGTCACCTCATTATAATCACAGAGACGTGCAAACAGGACCTCCGTTGGTGGCTTCTGTCCTCCAACCTGGATCAGGGGCGACCCTTCGTTCTTCCACCTCCACTGGCCACTTTGACTACGGACACCTCCCAGACGGGGTGGGGGGGACATTCCCTGGGCAGGTCAGTCCAAGGCAAGTGGCACCCCGACGAGAGTTCCCTACACATCAACATACTGGAAATGAGGGCGGTGCTTCTATCGCTGCAAGCACTACACAGTTACCTCCCCCAGGGCATGATTGCCGTTCAGTCCGACAACAAGTCAGTATTCTGGTACCTGAACAAGCAGGGAGGGACCAGGTCCTACCCCCTTTGCAGAGAGGCCATGAGAGTATGGGATTGGGTTATTGCAACCAACCCTTTCTTGGTAGCAACACACATTCCGGGGAGATCCAATGTGATAACCGACAGACTGAGCAGAACTATTCTTTCCCTGCACGAGTGGTCTCTGAACGACAGAGTGGCAACTCAGATCTTCAGAAGATGGGGAACTCCTTGTTGCGACCTCTTTGCAACTCCTCTCAACTCGAAATGTCTGCAGTTCTTCTCTCTCACCCCAGTTCCGGGGGGGTTTCCCAAGGACGCCCTAGTCCAAGCTTGGCCCACCGGCCTACTGTACGCCTTTCCACCGGTTCCCCTTCTCAGGGTGATCCAGAAGGCGATTCACTTGCGGTGCAAGGTGATTTTAGTTGCCCCATACTGGCCTCGTCAAGTCTGGCTGCCCTTTCTTCGGAAATACGCACTGGACGGTCCATGGTTCCTGGACCAGGCTCCAGATCTCTTGATCCACCAGTCGGGACAGCTTCATCAGTCCCTTCACTCGTTGAGGTTAACAGCTTGGCTCCTCCACTTCCGACCATAGTCAGGAACCAGGTTTTGGACTCTGAAGTCGTACATATCTTGCCCTCGGCCCACAAGAATTCGACTAAGAAAATGTATAACAGCAAATGGAAGAGATTCGCCATTTGGGCCCAACTCCGGGGATTAGATCCCATTACTGCCCTGGTGTCTGAAGTTTTGAAATTTTTAGCTTCCTTATTCAATCAAGGTTCTTCGGTCTCTACCATCAAGGTTCAATTGGCAGCTATTTCTAATTTTCATGAAAGTATAGACCCACCTTTGATGAGCAATAAGTTGTGTAAAGCCTTCATGAAAGGTGCTGGGCTGCTACGACCTCCGATTTCTCATCCCGCTCCACCGTGGGATCTTAATTTCGTATTAGGTGCTTTGACCTCTTCCCCCTTCGAACCGGCAGCAACTTGTGGCTTGAAATTTCTTTCTTGGAAGACTGCTTTTTTTGGTGGCAATTACATCAGCCAGAAGAGTTTCGGAACTTCAAGCCCTATGTGTCAAACCACCGTACCTGGTTTTTCACAAGGATAGAGTATCCCTCAGGCCTAATCCATCCTTTGTTCCTAAAGTTTGTTCTAGTTTTTGTCTTCAACAGTCATTGGAACTCCCAGTTTTCTTCCCCAACTACTCGGACAGAGCGGAATATATCTTCCATTCATTGGATGTTCACAGGCAATTGCGTTTCTACTTAGGACGCACCAAACACTGAAAACAGATCAGTTGTTTGTGTCCTTTTCGGACAATAAATTGGGCAAAGCCGTCACGAAGGTCACTATTGCCAAGTGGATCAGAG
Organism: Protopterus annectens; assembly: GCF_019279795.1. Taxonomy (NCBI): domain Eukaryota; kingdom Metazoa; phylum Chordata; order Ceratodontiformes; family Protopteridae; genus Protopterus; species Protopterus annectens. The sequence continues at coordinate 310,814,675 of NC_056746.1, read as the reverse complement.
ACTGTATCAGTCATACTTTCTTTCTTTCTAATAGAGAGCTTACAACCACTGTGAAAGCTCATTCTACAAAGGCTATGGCTACTTCGACAGCCTTTCATTCCAAGCTTGCCATTAGTGACATTTGTGCTGCGGCTACTTGGTCTTCTCCTCACACCTTCATTTCTCATTACAAATTGGATGTGGCATCTCGGGGGTGAGCTTCCTTCGGTTCCACAGTTCTCAGGAGTGTTTTCCAGTGAGCCACCCAGGAATCAGGTGCTAGGGACGCTGTCCCATCAGTACAGAATGTAGGCGAGATAGGATCACATAACATCTTTTAGTTATGTACTTACCATAACTTTAGATGTTTGGGATCCATCTCTCCTACATTCCTAATAACCCACCCTCCTTCCCCCTGCCTTGGAGATCAGAAGAGACCGGACGGTTCAGTTTAGCCGTTTCATCTTGAAACACCTGGCAATGTTATTTCAACTGTCTATGACTGTGTGCATGTGTGCGGACAAACAAGATCTGGGGAAGTAGTGGTGGTGCATCCTGGGATGTAGAATAGCTCAGCCAATTAGAGACTTCGCTCTATAGTATAGTGTGCCGAGTCGGAGCCGAGGATCAGCTCCGAACCCATCAGTACAGAATGTAGGCGAGATGGATCCCAAACATCTAAAGTTATGGTAAGTACATAACTAAAAGTTAGTAACCGAGTACATTTCTGCAAACTACAAAACGGAGCCATGACTGTTCCAAATAAAGGGTGGATATTATGTAGAAAGCATGCCGATGGCCAAATATATGGCCATTGGCATGGAAAACAGTTGCAAAAATTAAAAAATTTACTTTTTTTTTTTATTTAGCTGATCTTGGCTGTTTAAGCGTAGGGCAGCAGCGTGCAAACGGGATCGAGCGAAAAATAAAAAAAAAATTAAAAAAAAACCCCCTAAAATAAGCATTCTAACCAAAATCACTATTTTGCCTTTATACTCAATGGCAGGCAGAAGACAACATGGCCAGTGAATAGTGGTTGATAAGGGGGGAGGCTCAGTGTGGGGCCTGTAACTATGCATTAGCAGGCAATCCTATGCAAATGAGAGGAATGATACTGAATCCCAGATTTCCCCTTCATGCTAGTCAGCACCCAACAGTGTAAGAGCAGGAATAGCTTGGTGCAAGTCTAGGAGTTAAACGTAATATGCATAATCACCCAACTAGCAAACCAGCTAGCAATATATAAAACTCCACAAAACACTGTATTGCAGCAGGAAGCGCAGCACATAAAATGTCCACCAACACTTGTAGATGTTTGAAATATCTTTAATAAAGTACTTGCAAGTTGGTAAGCGCTTTCACCAAGTACACATTTGCTTCATCAGACCGTAATATTAAAACACACAACCACATGCTTTAGAAAGTCATATGATCAATTAAAACAGTTCAAATTCACCAATAGCATGATGTTAAGTTGTCTATCTTGCCTTCATTCTTGCTGTTTGCGATCAGAGCTCATCCTCGGCTACGACTCGGCCATCTTCAATAGCTCGAGAGCTATTTACTGGATTGAGGCTACCCCTTATCCCATGATGCCTAGCAACAGCTACCCAGATCTCGTTTGCCGCTTCAGCTGCGAAATGTGTCATTTTCTGGCTCAGGCTTGTATATTTTCAGTTTTTGTGTAAAAATGTTCTCTTAGACCCTTTAAACTAATAGATATTTTATTTTTATTTTGAATACTTTTACTGTACATGTTGAGTACTTTGTTCTTCTTAGTTCCCTTTTAATTAGAACTCTAAGTTATTGAGTTCTCCCCCCGCCCCCTCTCCCTAGGATAGCCGTTTAACTTAGAGGCTTTCCTTTTTTGCTATCGTTTATATAAAAAAAAAAAAAAAAAAAAAGAGAGAGATTATATATATTTATAGGTGTACTTGTTTAGAGTAGTACTTATTTGTCTGTCTGTTTCCCTTGTGGTACTTAGTTTTTTTGTAGTTGGGTCATGTCTAAGGAAGCTAAAGTATCTGGCTTTAAAAAGTGTGACTCATGCTGTCAGAAAATGTCTATGACAGATGGGCACACTAGTTGCGTCTGTTGTTTGGGCGCTGTTCACCTGCAGGACTCTTGTTCTATTTGCCATGCCTTTAGTCCAAGAGTCCTGCAGGAGCGTAAGAACAAATTGATCCTTAGGGGTCTGTTAAAACCTCAGGATTCACCGGCAAGTGAAATCTCCCAGCCAGTGAAATCCCCAAAATCCACTAAGCCATCGGCTCCACCTTCGGACCTGACTCTTGTACGGGATTTACCGAGTATGTCAGTGCTGGCTGGCACTGACAAGACAAACCCCTCCGTCTGCTCCATCGGATGTTTTGGAGCCATCTCGGAGCCATAAGAGGCTGAGGTCCCCTTCATTAGAGTTAGTTCATTTGGCTCCTCGGTCTCCATTATTGCAAAGTGAACGTAGCCGCCATTCTTCTCACTCCTCTCGATCCTCTAGGCTGTCGGATCATGATGTGGAGAGAGTAGTAAGTAGGTTGCTTAAATCACAGGCACTAGCAAAATTATTGTCTAGTCCTCCTCAACCGGTATCGGCTCCATCCACCTCCTTTTCTGTTCCTCCTCTGACTCCATTGAGTTTGGAGCCGGAGTTCGTTGGGGTTCGAGCAGTGGAATCGTCTGCTCCGATCTCCATCTGTCCTTTGGCTCCGACTTCGGCTTCGATTACCTCGATAGTTCCTTCGATCGAGGAATCTGGACGCCAGGGCTCCCTCCGCTCAGAGGGGGCGAGTGGCATCGGACCCTTGTCCAACCCCGTTCTCCCTCTCGGAGCATTGGCGCAGGTGAGCTCAGCTCCAACATCGGCCTCAGAGCCGTCCCCCTCGGCACGGAGAAAGATTCCTATTTCTTCTGAACTGGAGCTTTCTCTGCCTCGAGGCAGGGGGGCCTTTGAGGTCATGCACAGTGTGCTGTCCACCGAGACAGCTCCACTACCAGCTCCATCGGCTCCGTCCCCCGTAGTGTCTGTGCCAATCTCTGCTCCTCCTCCAGACCCCAAGCGTAGGGAACCGTTGCCCCAGGACACCCAATTGGGTGTTTCCTCTTCTTCCGAGGCCTCCCCTGATCACTCAGAGGAGCCCCCTCGGAAGAAGTGCAAGAGGAAGCACATTGACTCCCCCAAGTCTGTCACTTCTGATACTGACTTAGATGAATTGGAAGGGTCCCCGAGATCCCCCTCTGAAGATGTTTCCTTTTCGGACATCCTTGAAATGCGTAGGCAGAGGGGGAACTGGACTCCCCTAGCCCCTACCGAGGATGAGTCTGTATTCCTGGACACTTTTGGTTCCCGACCTTCCACCTCCTGGGTTTCTCCTCCTTTTGACCCATGCATATCTGTGGTGGCTCAAAAGGCTTGGTCAGCTCCGGACACAGTGGAACCAATTCCAAGGAGACCTAATAAATTTATTACAGCCCCCCAGGATAAGCAATTCCTTTTTAAAGGTGTGCCTGTTGATGCCATGGTGGTAGCAGCAGCCACCAAGAAAGAGTTAGCAGAAACCTCTTCATCTGTTCATCCCCCTAACAAGGAGTCTAGGACGATAGACAGGTACGGAAAGCAAATGTTTACTTCAGCGACCTTCTCCATGAGGTCCCTGGACTATCTGTCATTTTACTCGCCTTCAAAGGGATCTCCTTAAAGAGCTTGGAGATACCCTTCAAGATCCTACAGCTGAGGGAGTACAAGCCAAAGTAGCTTCCCAGCTAGCGACTCTTAATTCTGTAGTTAACTCCTCCATGAGGCTCATTTCCTATGCAGCTGATGGAGCAAGTAGAGCCGCGGGCACCGGTGTGGCCCTCAGGAGGCATGCTTGGATGTGGCTGTGTCACTTTGCGGAACCCTTTCGAGCGTCCTTCACCAATACCCCCTTCGATGACTCCTTTCTCTTTGGGCCACAGGTGAAGGACACGTTGACTAGGTGTGAGCAAGAAGGCAAGACTCTCTGTCGTGGGAGTCCGTTTTTCCACTCCCTCTAGACCTTACCCCAGGGGTCAGAAGAGTGGGAAGATGTGGTTCCGCAAATCTCAGGGAGCCTTGCCTGACACGCGTAGTGATTTTTCCCTCCAGAGGCAGAGGGGGAAACAGCAATAATAGACGCCACCCTCGTGGCAGTGGGTGTCTGCAGAACCAGGGCAATAGAGAATCCTTCTTTGACAAGCCCTTCCAACATCCCTGAAGGGTTGCCCGGCTGCTCACCTCTGGAGGCAGTCGGGGGAAGGCTTTCGCTGTACCCAAAAGCCTGGCAAAATTTAACAAGAGACAGATGGGTACTATCCATTATATCCGGTGGTTACAAAATTCCCTTCCATCAATCCCCCTTACAGTCAAAGAAGGCCCTTCCAGATGTTCCACCCAGTCTGAAGGAGCAAGCAGTAATAGAAGTTTCAAAACTGCTAGAAAAAAGAGCCATTAAGGAAGTCCCCGCAGACCAGCACAGATCCAGAACTTACTCAAGGTTCTTTTTGGTACCAAAAAAGACAGGGGACTGGAGACAGATTCTGGATCTCAGCAGACTAAACAAATCTGTACAAAGAACAAAGTTTCAGATGGTCATGCTACAGTCCATTCTACCCTTCCTGGGTCAGGGCAATTGGATGTGCTCGATAGATCTTCAGGATGCGTACTACCATATCAAGATGGGCAGACTTTCGTGTGGGGGCCAGTCATTACCAGTTCAGACCTCTGCCCTTTGGTCTCACCACAGCCCCCAGGGTGTTCACCAAATGTATGGCAGTAGTCACGGCTCACCTGAGACATCAAGGATTCCAGGTGTTTCCATATCTAGACGACTGGCTCCTCACTGCTACCACCAGGCATCAATTCTTACAAGCGTGGGTTATACAATCACATCTTGCACCCAGCTAGGTACTACAATAAATTTCAAAAAATCTGCCTCGTTGCCCTGTCAGTCTATCACTTACATAGGAGCAGAATTAAACACAAGGAAATGTTCGCAAGGTTACCACTGGAAAGAGTGTCCACAACAAGTCAACAAGTGCAAATCCTAATGTGGTGCAAAAGGAATCCAAGTCAGGTATGTCCTTCAAACTCTGGGCTCCATGGCAGCTGCCATTTTTCTACTTCCATTGGCGCGTTTCCACATGAGAATCCTTCAGTGGCTTCTTTTCACGCAGTGGTCTTTCCAGGAGCTACCCATGTCTCACATGATCCTGATCACGGAGGCATACAAAAGGCACCTTTCTTGGTGGATGGTCTCCCCACTAGTGACTCAGGGCAGACCTTTCATACAGCCCCCTCCGCAGTGGTTACAGACTCCTCCCTGATAGGGTGGGGAGGCATCATCTGGGCAGGACAGTCCAAGGTACTTGGCAACCTCACAAGTACCATCTGCACATAAATGTCCTAGAAATGAGAGCCGTGCTCCTAGCATTGCAAGTCCTTCAAGACTCTCTTCTTTCCGGGACCATTGCAATTCAAACAGACAACGTGTCAGTGGTGTGGTACATCAGCAAGCAGGGCGGAACCAGATCCTACCCCCTGTGTCGAGAAACACTCAGACTTTGGCAGTGGGCGATTTCCTCCCAACGTTTTCTGATTGCGACGCACATCCCTGGGAGATCCAATGTCATAGCGGGCAGGCTCAGCAGAGCTGTCCTCATGCCTGACGAGTGGTCTCTGAATCTGGAAGTTACGGATCTTATCTTCCGCAAATGGGGACAACCTTGCTGCAATCTTTTTTCCACCCCTTTCAACAGCAAATGCAGCAACTACTTCTCCCTTCTTCCGCTTCCAGGTCACATACCTAGAGACGCTCTAGTCCACGATTGGCCTCAGGGACTTATTTATGCCTTTCCTCCGTTTCCCCTGATACCGAAGCTCATACAGAAAGCAAAATCATTGGGTTGCAAAATTATCCTCATTGCCCACTACTGGCCTCGACAGATATGGTTCCCGTTCCTGCACCCCTACCTTCTCGATCAGCCCTGGACTCTGGACCCAATTCCAGATCTCCTGATTCATCAATCAGGCGGGTTGCATCAATCCCTCCAAACTCTCCAGCTCACAGCTTGGTTGCTCCACTTCCAACCTTAGCCAGGCTTCTCAGCATTTCCCCAGCAGTCCATGAGATTATCGTTTCCTCTCATACGTCTACAACGAGAAAAACGTATGCTAGCAAATGGAAACGTTTTTCTTGTTGGGCAGAGTCTAGAAATGTGGATCCCTTCTCAGCCCCAGTCCACGAAATTCTTGAATTCCTAGCACAACTTTTTCACTCCGGGGCCGCTTCTTCTACAATTAGGGTACAATTAGCAGCCATTTCTAATTTTCATATCGGTTTGACAAATTCTAACATCATGTCTTTCAAGCTCTGTAAAGCTGTTTTGAGAGGAACATCTCTTTTTAGACCTCCAGTGAGAGATCCCCCGCCTCCTTGGGACCTTAATTTAGTCCTAACTTCCTTAATTCTGCCTCCTTTTGAACCAGCAGTATCTTGCTCCATCAAGTTTCTGTCTTGGAAGACGCTCTTTCTGGTTGCTATCACTTCAGCTAGGCGTGTCTCAGAACTTCAAGCACTATGTGTTCGTCCTCCCTACCTGGTGTTTCACAAGGACAGAGTTGCTCTGAGGACTAATCCTTCGTTTCTTCCTAAAGTGTGCTCAGAAAATAATTTAAATCAATCTATAGATCTCCGTGTTCTTCCCCAATCATAGCAACAAGGCAGAGTTACAAGCTTCACCAGTTGGACGTTCATAGACTATTACATTTTTACCTACATAGAACTAAAGAAATAAGAAAGTCAGACCAATTATTCCTTTCTTATGCCTTAAACAAACAAGGTCTCCCAGTTTCCAAGGTGGCCTTATCCAGATGGTTGTCCCACACTATTATATTTATTTACCAGTTACAGAATAAAGTGTTACCAACTTAACCGAAAGGTCATTCTACTAGGGCATTAGCCACCTCTGTAGCCTTTCAGTCTAGGTTGCCCATGGATTCCATCTGTGCAGCTGCCACGTGGGGAAACCCTCATACCTTTATTATGTACTTATTTTCTTCGTACAACTACATCCTGGTGCTTGTCCATTATATGTTCGTTGTTAGCCTGGCCACATTGCATTTGTACATCCATATCACCCACAGACTTGTACCATTACCATATGATTGGATATTCATCCACTCCTCAATAGGAGCTGATGTTCCAGGCCTTGCAGCGCCATTTCCAAATGGCGTCCTGCTTGTATCAGTTTGTGGTACTTCTCGGACAGCCCTGCGATCTTCATTGGGCCATGAAAAAATATGTAATTGTTTAAAATCTGAAAGATCTCTATCAAGTCTTTTCTTCTTTTGGCTAACTAGCCTTCTCTGATGCATTGATACATTATCGGCAACCCCTCCAATGGCTTTATCAGCAATTACTGATGGAACTGAAGTATATAATACTTCCTGCTGTTCACTTATGGCAGCCATCACTTTCTCTTCTTCTGGTTTAAAAAAACTCATTCATCAAGCCCATGTATCCAAAACTGGTTTCCAAATTTAGATTTTGCCATTTAGTGAGAAGTTCTGAGTATTGCATGCCATACGTAGGCATTTTCAATACCCTTAAGCCCTTCTGTACCACTCTAAAAGGGAGACATACTTCAAAGTGGTACCTTTGGTGTTGCAGTCTCTTCAATTTAAAAAGGTCATCATCTAAACAATTCAATTGTGTACGAAAAGTTGCTCAAATTCAGGTACAGTACCTTCAGAGGCTAATTCCCCAGGGTTCCTATTACCTTGTCGAAGTTCCGAAACTTCGAACACCATAAGGTCGAAACCTTATGTTCGAAGTTTCAGAACTTCGACAACGTGAAAATAAAAACAAAAGAAACACAGAAAACTCTTGCAAGCAGGGGGGGGCAAGCCTGGTAATCTTCCCTTTCTGCACTGTATTGCGATCTCGGAGTTGGTATATTTAAAAAGCGGGGGGGTGCAGGGGGGCTTGCCCCCCTGTTTGCAACAGTTAAATTGCTGTTAGGGTTTTTATTTTATTTTTTTTGTGTGTGTGTTCGAATTCCTGGAACTTCGAACATCTGAGTTCGATGTTTTCAGCTTCGAAGTTTCAGGAATTCTTCAAGGTAATAGGAACCCAATTCCCCATTATATTCAAGCAATAGATTATCACCACCCTGGAGCAGGCCTGCTAGGCAGTTTACCCTTCTGATTCCATCATGACCGGAAATGTTACACGTATCACTCATTTGCATTCCATCTCCTTCCGCCATGCTCTTGTGGGTAGCCAAAGTAGAAACAAACGTGTGTTTTAATATTATTACTGTCTGATGAAGCCAGTGTGTACTTGGCGAAAGTGCTTACCGACTTGCAAGTATTTTATTAAAGATATTTCAAACATCTATGAGTGTTGGTGGACATTTTATGTACTGTGCTTCCTGCTTGCAATACAGTGTTTTCTTTTACTTGGAGTTTTATATATTGCTAGCTGGTTTACTCATTGGGTGATTGTGCATATTATGTTTGTCTCTTCTTTGGTTACCCACGAGAGCATTGCGGAAGGACATGGAATGCAAATGAGTGATTCGTGTAACAACATTTCCGGTCAAGATGGAATCAGAAGGGTAAATGGCCTAGCGGGCCTGCTCCAGGGTGGCGATAATCCATTGCTTGAATATAATGGGGAATTGGCCTCTGAAGGTATTGTACCTGAATTTGAGTAACTTTCCGTACACAATTGAATTGTTTAGAGGATGACTTCTTTAAATTGAAAAGACTGCAACACCAAGGGTACCATTTTGAAGCCGGTCTCCATTTTAGAGTGGTACTGAAGGGCTTAAGGATATTGAAAATGCCTACGTATGGCATGCAATACCCAGAACTTCTCACTAAATCCAAAATCTAAATTTGGAAACCAGTTTTGGATACATGGGCTTGATGAATGAGTTTTTTTAAACCAGAAGAAGAGAACTTGATGGCTGCCATAAGTGAACAGCAGGAAGGATTATATACTTCATTTCCATCAGTAATTGCTGATAAAGCCATTGGAGGGGTTGTCGATAATGTATCAATGTATGAGAGAAGGCTAGTTAGCCAAAAGAAGAAAAGACATGATGGAGATCTTTCAGATTCTAAACAATTGCATATTTTTTCATGGCCCAATGAAGATCGCAGGGCTGTCCGAGAAGTACCACAAACTGATAAAAGCGGGATGCCATTTGGAAATGGCGCCGCAAGGCCTGGAACATCAGCTGCTATTGAGGAGGGGATGAATATCCAATAGTCTGGGAATGATGTAAGAAATTCACCTGAGTCTGTGGGTGATATGGATGTACAAATACAACGTGGCCAGGGTAACAATGAACATATAATGGGTAAGCACCAGTATGTAGTTGTGCGAAGGAAAGAACAAACCCAATACAGCAAGGGTTTGCTAGACCACCTTTTTCCATTCGACAGAAGAGAGAGACAGGTCCATGAGTCGATCGAGGAGTCGTGGGCGAACCAAGAGGAAAGGCCAGATGGGAACAATGGGTTGCCCAGCTATCAGGAAAATGTAGGAACCGCACAATCGTTAGTCCTGACTATTTCCAACAGGACATTGACTGATATTGAGACTGGGGTACTAGGTATTATGTCTCTTATTCCTGCACAAACAGCGAACATATCTGATTCCATTATTGATTTGCGAATATTTGCAAGGAGTGATGCTGAAGCTAATGTATGAAAATAGTGATGTCTAAACAATGTGGTTTTAAAAAATTGGGTAGCGTGATACCTACCAATCATCCAATATTAGAAGCTTTCTGTAAAGTTTGTGAACAAGATTTATATAGGTTGTTTGATACCAAACTGACTGGCAGTAAGTTTTATAATATGAACAGGAATGAAGAGGAAGCACTTAATACATTAAGAAGTGACACTTCTATAGTCATACACCCAGCAGATAAGGGCGGTATGATAGTTATGGACAAACTTTTATTTTAGTTCTATTAATATGTTGGGGATGAGAATGTATATGAGAGGGTAGACATCAAATACATAGGAAATTTGATGAGAGATATGCACTATATCGTGAATACTATGTTAAATTTTCAGATCACAATGGAGCTTGCAAAATACCTCACAGCTGAATCACCCATATGTTCCAGGGACAACCTAAGGTGCATAAAAAGTCTAGGATACCTCCATTTAGGCCTATAGTGGCTGGACAAGGGTGGGTTACTGAACCCTTCTCTGTTTTTATTGAAAAACATGTTAGACCAGTTCTGGATAGATCAGAAACTGTGTTGAGGGATACTAAACATTTTTACAGGATCTGTACAGATTTGTGGAAAGGCATGACCAAATATGTGAATATGTTAGTTACTATGGATGTGGTATCTTTGTTTACAATACCTAATATGGAAGGAGTAGAATATTTATGTAGATACCTAAATGATCAAAGTGAATATGGACATAGGTTAATAGAACTGATTTGTGATTTTATGGATGTGCTTAACAATATATTTGTGTTTGACAACTGATACTATAATCAGAAGCACGACGTAGCAATGGGGACGTGCTGTGCGAATAGTTAATGCAAATGCAGTTATGGCACAATGGGAATTGGAGGATGTGTTTAGGATGGTATTATATTCACAGCATGTTCTGTTTTATCGTCGTTTTGTAGACTTGTTTTTGTTGTGGGGCGGTAGCATAGAAGACCTACAACAGTTTGTTTTGAAATTGCATGAATCTACTAAATTTTTGAGATTTACATATAAATGGTCATGCAAATCTGTGGAATTTTTGGATGTATTAGTAAACCTGTTTGTACAGAAGGGAATGTTATAAAAACTCCATATTGCACAGGAAAAGCATGCACCCTAGAAGGGTATTTAACAACATAATAAGAGGGCAAGGTATGAGAGTTTCCAGTGTACATAATGTTGAACTGGATTATAAGGGTGGATGTGATACACTTGTCATTGATACATAGAGGCTATAAGGACATTGAAGTGAATCCGATCCTGACAGAAGTTGATTCTATGAGGGATGGGCGAGCTAAACCGTATTTTTCTTCTACCCACGAGTCAGCTATAGCTGCAGGAGGGAATTAGAAGCACTACGATTCTAAGGGTAGAGTTAAAGTTTCGATGGCGTATACTAGCAATGTTAATATGGTTAAGCAAGTATGGTCTACATTAACCGCAAGGGCTTCCCCTCCATCAACTGCCAGGTTGTGTGCGATGCCCAGGGCATAGTAATGAATGTGTGTGCTGGCTGCCCTGGAAGCTGTCATGATTCCCATATCTGGCATCTGATGCAGCTGTACCAGAGATTTGCCAGTGGGGACATCCCTTATGGTCACCTAGTGGGGGATGCTGGTTACGCAGTGGAGCTGTTGCTGATGACACCCATCAGAAATGCACACCCACCCGAACAAGAACTTCATAATGACACATGCACAGACTAGAGTTGTAATAGAGCATGCGTTTGGGATGCTCAAGTCATGGTTTTAGTGCCTGGACACATCGGTGGAGCCTTGCAGTACTCCCCAGCTACATGTACTCAAATTGTCATCGTATGTGCCATGCTACACAATATGATCCTGCAGAAACAGCTGCAGCAGGAAGAGCACAGGGCAGGGCCACACCGCCCCCCACCATTGCCAAGGCCTGCACAGGCACAGAGTGACTCTGAGGAGGAACAACCTGAGCCTGCCCCAATAGGCAGAAGGAGGCGTGCCCAGTATGCCCTGGCCTTGGCAAAGAGGCAATGCATAGCACATACATTGATATATGAGGGACCCAGGGAATGACACCGCTGTGACGCGCACATACAGTAAAAAGGATGCCAAACATGGCATTACCTGTGCTCAACCATGTATAGGGAGTGTACTATGTGCATCTGACATAGGCAGCCCTCCAGCACAATCCTCAATACTGGCACACCCACAAGGTAAGTCACACTCCTTACCAATTGCTGAATGGAGTAGAATGTTTTGTTACTTGTATCTATGGTATGGATATGAGCATGCAAGGGAAATCTGGTGGCTGACTGGGATGCCAGCAGATAGACACCTATAGTGGCAGCATGAGATCTGTAACAAATACTGGTGTCACCATAGTAGCCAGTACTACACATGGCAACAAAACCCACTGCAGGAAATGTGCTGGACCTCATGTGTGTCCATATGACACACATGCCAGTCAGGGAGGTTCACATACCCATCAACAGTCTAAGCCAGCAGGACAGGTGTAGACAAACACAAAGACTGTGCTAAGGCCTCTGAATGATGGCTATGGGTAACCTTCCTCCCCCCAGGCCTACACAGACTACAGCAGGTCAGGCAGTGGGATGTTAATTCTGAAGGGTAGGAAGTCAGAAACTGATATGTAGGTCAATCAAACCTAAGACCTGTAGTACACTGATATGCCTCTAGTCAGCATGAGAGGTTAGAATACAGAATGAAATGGAGTACCGGACATACCATTACAGTCATAGCAAATGTGTACAAGTGTCAGGTGTGCCCCCTCCAATCCTGCGTAGAAAGTCAGATGTCCTTCAAGGATGCATCTGCAGTCATAACATGTGGATTGTCCTGCCTCAGGCAGCCCTTCGGTCGGCCGGATTCCAAAGTCTGGGTCTGGCCTCGGCTGATGTCGCACTTTCCCCGACGTCAGAGCGTCTGGAGTATAAAGGCATCAGCCGACGCCATTTTCTTCAGTCTTTCTTGCCGCGCGGTGCCCGAAGCAGAAGCTGTTCGCAAGTGCCAGTCGGTCAGATCCAGTGAATTCAGCTACCGAAGACTTCGAAAAAAGCTAAGTACCCCGTTGGGGACTCTTTCTTGCCTCAGCCGATGTCAGACAAAGTAAATAATTGTATAACTTGTGGGAAACAAATACCTCATAAGGATTTCCATTCCTACTGCCTTCCTTGCTTAGGCCCAGACCATGACGTATCGGCCTGTTCAGCCTGTGCTTCCTTCAACCGACGAACCCTTAGATGTCGGTCGGAGTTTGCAGAGGAATTTTTTGGGGCCAGTTTTGCTTATAAAATGCCGTCGGAGACTCCGACTTTGCATCTAGTGAAAAAATGGAAGGAAAAGGACCAACACTCGTGGCTCACAGCCCGCGGTTTCGGCTGAAACCACGGCAAGGCCTACTGCGAGTGTCTCGGTTTCAGCCGAAACAGAGTCCTCGTTGATTCCTACTTCCGAACCCATTCATCCGACCACCGAGGCCCGGGAGGCCCCGGCTGAGTCGGCTACCGAACTTCCTACCGAAACCAGTGTTCAGGAAATGTCCGACACCATACCTTTGGACATTTCTACTCCTGCACATGGGGCAGCTAGGCCCCCTGCTTCCATGTCCATTAAGGCCTTTTCTAGGGCTAAAGCTGCCAAACTCTCTAAAGCTTTGCCTACCAAAACTACCTCCCAGAGACCTTCCTCTAGTTCTCAGATCCTCAGCCTTGCAGAGGACCTTATTTCTTTAATTAGAGGTTCACAACCTCACCCAGACAGGGCCTCTCACCCTCCTCTGGACAAAAGGCCCAGGACTGACCCCTCTGACCCACACTCTTCAGATGATTCCACGGATGGATCTGAGTTGTCAGACCACCAGGAGGAGGCTTGTTCGCCTTATGAGGATTCAGATGCTGAGGAATCTATCCCTTTGGCCTCCCTTCCTGAAGAGTTTTCCTTTGGTGAGACTCTACACTCCATGAGGGAGCATTTTCAATGGCAAGGTCAGGATTTCTCTGATTCTAGAAAAAGATTAAGGACCTTTTTGCATTTGCCTCAACATAGGCCCTTAGCAATACCTCCTGTTCTGAATGTAATTGATGATGTGTACAATGATGTCAGTACAGCCCCTGATACTCTTCCTCCGGCCCCTGCCAAACCTGACAGATACTACAGGGCCCTGGATTCTCATTTCCATCTGTATAAAGCCCATTCTGCAGACCCAGAAACTATTTCTCAGGGCCCTAAAGGGGTTGCGGCTGCCACTGCCAAAAATCCTCTACCCTCTGAAAGAGAGTCTAGAGCTTTAGAGAGATGGGGAAAGAAGGTATATACTTCTGCAACTCTTTGTCAGGGCATTAAATTGTCAATTTCATATGATACAGTACCAAGAGTATTTGTTAGATGAACTGAATAAGAAACTTTCTTCTCCTGAACCCCTTGACCGTAAATCCCTTCAGGATTTGGTACACAATTCACAACAGGTTAGTAATCATTTCTTAAAATGTGGCTATGATGCACTGGAGGCTTCATTTAGATCAGCTATGAATGGGGCAGTTATTCGTAGGCATGCCTGGCTGAAGGAACAATCTTTGCCAGACCATGTTAAAGCTAAACTCCTGGATGCTCCAATGGAGAAACAAAATTTATTTGGCTCCTCTGCTCAGGAGATCTTTAAAAAGGTTGAAGAAAAGGCAAAATCTGTGCAAACAGTTAAAGATTTCCTGCAAGTACAACCACCGAGATTCAGCAGAAACTGGCCTACTAAGAATTGGTCCTTTCCAGACTCAGACAGAGCCCAGAGGGGCAGGAACAGGCGCCCTAGTGGCAGAGGTCAATCGAAGGGCCCTTACAGAGGCCGTCAGTGGCAGCCTGCCAACCAGAGGAGTAGTGCAACAGCAACAACTACTACATCAGGACAGGCTCAATGACTTAACTCTGATTCCGCCTACCAGGGATCAACTGGAAGCACCCTTGGGCGGAAAACTGGCTTTATTCTCAAAAAACTGGAATTATATCACAAGGGACACATGGACACTGCAAATAGACAAAGGATACAGGTTCCACTTCCACACTTTGCCAAAAAGAAACGGAATGCCAAACCTTCCACCAAATCAGAGGGCAGAGGCTTTAAGACAGATCAACAGTTTGCTTCAGATGAAAGCTATAGAAAAGGTACCATGTTCAGAACAAGGACAAGGATTTTACTCCAGACTATTCCTTGTACCAAGAAAAGAAATTCAATGGAGGCCTATTCTCGACCTGTCCGCACTGAATACTTATCTCATTGTGCCAAAATTCAAGATGCTGACCCTACAGCAACTTCTTCCCATGTTGGGCAAGGAGTCTTGGCTGGTGACTCTAGATCTCAAGGAGGCATACCTGCACGTCCCTATTCGACCAAGTTGCAGAAGACACCTCAGATTTCTTGCAGGATCAGAGCATTATCAATTCTCAGCATTGCCCTTTGGCTTATCTACTGCGCCCAGAGTATTCACGAAATGCCTGGCATCAGTAATTGCACATTGCAGACTACAGGGAATTCAAATCTATCCATACCTGGATGACTGCCTAATACAAGCGGACAACAAGGGAAATTTGATAAAGGACTTGGCCTATGTCATCCACCTGTTGCAGGCCTTGGGATACACAGTCAACATCCAAAAGTCAAGACTAGTGCCATCCCAAAGGATAACCTTTTTGGGTGCAGATCTGGACACAACCACCCAAATGGCCTTTCTCACCGAGGAAAAACAAAAACAACTTCCAGATTACTTCGAGTCTGACAAGACAAACTCAGCTTACTGCAAGGAAAATCCTGCAGGCCCTGGGTTACATGGCATCCTGCATAATTCTGATACCACACGCCAGGCTGCATATGAGGAAATTACAGTTGTACCTAAGGAGTGTATGGTCTCAACACAGTCACAGTTTAGAAACCTTGATACAAATCATTCCAGCCTTCAAAAGGAATTTCTGTGGTGGGCTCAGGCATGCCAGTCCAACAGAGGGTTGCCTTTCAACAAACCAAAAACAAGGCAGACCATCACCACGGACGCTTCAGACCGAGGATGGGGAGCTCACATGGAGGGCAAATGCATCCAAGGCCTATGGCCTCAAGGACGGCTAAGCATGCACATAAACCAAAAGGAAATGCTGGCAGTGATGCATGCAATCGAGGCTTTCAGACCTTTCCTCCAGCAAGGCCAGCTGTTAATAAGGACAGACAACACCACAGTCATGTGGTACATAAACAAGCAGGGAGGCACACACTCTTGCCCTCTATGCCGGCTGGCTATGAATCTATGGGAACTATGCCTGAAACTCAAAATCCAGCTGCAGTCCCAATTCGTGCCGGGGAAAGAGAATACACTGGCAGACAGCTTAAGCAGAACTATCATGGATGCACACGAATGGATGCTGCACCCAGACATCTTCCAACTCATAGCAAAGACATGGGGAATGCCGGCGATAGATCTGTTCGCCTCCCCACTCAACCATCAACTGAAGACATTCTGCTCAAGGACATACTTGGAGGGTGGACTCTCTCTCTTTCAGCTGGAAAGCCCTAAATGTATATATGCCTTCCCACCTCTCCCATTGATGTACAAGGTTCTACTGAAGATCAGGGAGGAACAGCCAAAAGTGATACTGATAGCTCCAGACTGGCCAAGGCAACACTGGTATCCATTATTGAGAAGCATGTCTCAGGCAAAACCATGGCCTCTCCCCCTATGGCCTCTTCTTCTGACGCAGAACAATTTCAAGACCATGCATCCCAACTTGAAAACATTGCAATTAACTGCCTGGAAAATTCCTCAAATCCCAATCAAACTGTTTTATCACAGAGGGTGAAGGACATTATCTTGGAGGCTCGCAGGCCTTCCACAAGGAAGACATACTCAGCTAAATGGAAGAGATTTCTCATTTGGAGCACATCAAAAGGCTCAGATGTCACAGTGGCAAGCATGACACATCCTGGAATACTTAGCAGAATTGTTCCACAATGGCCTGTCCTATTCTTCCATTAAGATTCATGCCTCAGCAATTTCAGCAGAATACAATGCGGATCCACCCATCTTCTCACACCCTCTCCTCAGACAATTTCTGAGAGGGATCAAAAATATTAAACCTCCAAGAAGACCCCCCTCTACCTGCTTGGGATCTCAACTTTGTGCTGGAGAAACTGACACTTCCTCCTTTTGAACCAGCAGCATCAGCGGATCTACAGTTTCTGTCTTGGAAAACTGCATTTCTTCTGGCAATAACTTCAGCAAGAAGAGTATCTGAGTTACAAGCATTAATGGCAGTGCAGCCATTTCTTATTTTCCATCAGGACAGAGTTTCCATAATAGCCAATCTTACTTTTATGCCAAAGGTGGTATCTAGGGTATCCTTGAACCAAGCTATTCACTTGCCTACGTTCTTCCCAAATCCACAGAATAGAGGGGAAAAACTTTTGCACACCCTGGATATACACAGACAACTACACTACTACTTGGACAGAACAAAATCTAGCAGAAAAACTGACCAACTATTTGTAGCATATGCTACTGGGGTGCAAGGAAAAGCAATTTCCAAACAGACAATTTCAAAATGGATAGGAAATTGCATTTGATTTTGCTACTCCTTTCATGGGAAGACAGTTCCTGAAAACATCAGGCCTCATTCCACAAGGGCCACGGCCACCACTACAGCCTTCCTACGAGGGGTGGCTACCAAGGACATTTTAGAAGCTGCTACTTGGATCTCCGTGCATACATTTGTCAAGCATTACAATCTACCTTTATACTCCAGATCCAGAGCAGGTTTTGCTACTGCAGTCCTGCAGGGGATCTTAACTACACCATCCTTTTCTTAGTACCTCCTCCCCCAGATTGGCTATGGTATTCTACCCATATGTTATGACTGCAGATGCATCCTTGAAGGACATAGTACAGTTTTGTACCTACCATAAATGTAGATGTCCGATAGGTATGCATCTGCAGTCAGGTTTACCCTCCCTCCTACCCCTCTGTGGTATTCCTAGGGTACTTACCCCTCTTTTAGCTAGCTGGGGGAATCTATTATGGTGTATTTGTTTGTTTATACATGTATATAAATTTGCAAATGTTTGGAATTTTTCTATGCATTTATCCAAATTTAGCCTTCCTAGAGGGCACCTGGCATCTGGGGCAAGAAAAACTGAGGAAAATGGCGTTGGCTGATGCCTTTATACCCCAGACGCTCTGACGTCGGGGAAAGTGCGACATCAGCCGAGGCCAGACCCAGACTTTGGAATCCGGCCGACCGAAGGGCTGCCTGAGGCAGGACAACCAATATGTTATGACTGCAGATGCATACCTATCGGACATCTACATTTATGGTAGGTACAAAACTGTACTGTGTTCCCCACCCCCGGTCCTATGTAGAAATGTAGTAACAGTCTGGTGTGCCCCTTCCAATCCTATGTAGAAATGTAGTAACAGTTTGGTGTGCCCCCCCCCCAGTCCGATGTAGACATGTAACAGTCAGGTGTGCCCCCCCTCCCCAATCCTATGTAGAAATGTAGTAACAGTCAGGTGTGCCCCCCCTCCAATCTGATGTAGACATGTAGTAACATGTATGTGTAGGTATAATACCAGTGGAGCACAGATGACCTGAGGTGGCCAAGGTAGCAGGATAGATTGTAGCATTTGTACAATATGCAGGTATGTGTGTATAAGGTTGGTGTGTGTTTCATATTGTGAGAGTAGTCAGTATGTATGCATGTTGAGGTTTGACTGGGTTTCTATTGCCCACTACTGCCAATGACAGGGCCAAGTCCTCACAACTGCAGTGACAATGCTCCCCAGTGTAACGCATGCTAGGAGTAAGCCATTGTAAATGTATGGTGGTAATATGTGTCACCATCTGAAAGATGGACATGGCATGACTGTTGGGCTTAGATATACAAGCAGTACACAGGGAAAAGTACCCCAGACATACAGTATATAATGTGTAACAGTGAAATGGACACACCCTTGGAATTGTACATACAGGTATGCATCATGTTATCTGGGCTTGTAGTAGGGAATACCGATGTAGTCTGGCCAAACACTCGCAGATCACAAAGGTGATAAGACTGATGTATTGGGAAACCGCTCACCCAAACACCACCCACAGGTACCTCTCCGGTCTTATCCCTGCTGTTGGGAATGCTTACAATATGACCCCCACCTGTGTATGGCAATAGTGAAAGAATGCAGCATGCAGTGCAGGTGTCTCATGCAGGTGTGTCCCTAGCTGTAAACAGCACCCTGCCAGCATCCACACCACCTGATCAGTACTGATAGAAAGTATTGGCATGAACACCTAGCACACCTATCCTGTCACTCCAGGGGAATATACTGTATTGCAGTCTGGGACTGTAGGACTGACAGAATGCAATGGCCTGCTACAGTTGTAGCAGCTGTAGTAGAATGCAATGGTCTGCTACAGCTGGCCTGCATCACCACCAAATGCCGTACAGGCCTCTGCCAAAGGCCTGCGTCTCACCCGTACTGCCAATGTATGTTGTCACAGACACCCAAATAACACACTCCACATAAGCCATATGCAAGGCTATGTGGACAAACCACAGTAACATGTCCAGAATGTCCCACTGCATGAGCTGTGGACCAACACCAAAACACAGCTGTGATGAGGTGATAACTATAGGGAAAGTATCAGAGAATGTATGCATAATGTATGGAAGCTGATAGAATAATATTGGGCAGCATGGAATGTGCAAACACCGACACACAGCCATGTGCACATACTGTGCCTGGCTGCAAACATAAAAATGGGTGGATATAAACCTGCCCGTACACCACAATAGGGGTAATATCCTGACCTATGACCCCTGCCTCTGGGTACCTTGTGTGAATCTGTACAGCTGTGAGGTATTGCCCAAGCAAAATAAGGCCACGCTGTCACGTCAGTGGATGTACAAGTATGGGATCCTCTGCCATCACTGTACCAAGGTACTGAACTGGATACATAGACCCAGCAGCAAGTGTCTGTAGCTCCCCTTCCAGAATGGCATAACTGTCCATGAGTATGTCAGCTGCATTCACCCTGTGTTCCCCAGGACATCACCATGAGCAAAAATGTCCACCTGACAGTACTTGGACATAAAACATCACAGTGTATAACAATACACATGTCTGAATATCTCTGCTAACCACCAGTACCATGTAGCAGAAGCAGCACAAACACAATCACCTACAGTACACACTATCCCTTGCACAGTCTGACCCCATATTG